>NW_004444151.1:582774-587336 GCF_000243295.1 Trichechus manatus latirostris
GGCGCTCTGGAGCCCCTCAGGAAGAAGCAAAGATGGTGCATGGAGCCAAGCACTTGAATGAAAGGAGGGGGAGGTAGCAAGAGGCAAGTGAGAAATCAAAATAAGCAGGAAGAAAAAGCAACACTAACAGCCAACAAATGGCACCCAGAGCGCCGCCTGTTTGGGTGTGTGGAATCCAAGCAGCCGGCACTTCCCAGTCAGGAGACTGTGGCCCCGGGAAGCAGAGGAGGCCGAGCCAGGGCGAAGAGGGGTGGGGGGTGGGAAAGCGCACACTGCAAATTACCGGCTGTTTTGTCTACCACTGGACGCTCCGTGAGGCTGCTTTCTCATATCCCCGTTTGCTGGTCTCTGATAGGAGTCCAAGATGGTGGATCCGCGCTGCGTTAGCTGGTAGGGGACCTCTGCATGAATCTCTCCTCGCTCTCCATTCTCTTTCGGTATTCTCACTCCATTTGGTGCTAGGCTGAGTTCTTTATCTCTTCATTTGATGTTCCAGGGTTTCAAGATTGTTGCATTCTCTGTTTGGCTTAGTTTTTCAGATCTTTGCTGTGGAGGGACGGAGTGGTGCTTCTGCCTAGAGCGCCATCTTGCTGGAACTTCTACATCTTTGCTTTTTAATGTTTGAAAGAGGTCTTTTGCAGCAGATTTGCCCAATGCAATACATCATTTGATTTCTTGACTGCTGCTTCCCTGTGTGTTGATTGTGGATCCAAGTAAAATGAAATCCTTGACAACTTCAATCTTTTCTCCATTTATCATGATGTTGCTTTATATATATATAACAAGTTCTAATTTGCATTCTCTCTCTCAGATATCTATAAAAGTTCTGAAGATTCCTTTAACTGCACTCAAGTTTTTAAATCAGAGAATGAGAAGGAAAGAACCTGGGGAAGAAATCAAAAGGAGGTGTTTATTACGGTTATCTTACTTCTTAAAAACCAGTTGTTGTCAAGTTAACTCCAGCTCACGGAGACCCCACACGTGTCAGAGTAGCACTGTACTCCATAGGGTTTTCAATGGCTGGTTTTTCAGAAGTAAATTGCCAGGGCTTTCTTCCAAAACACCGGTGGACTCGAATCTCCAACCTCTTGGTTAGAAGCCAAGCACATTAAGCGCTTACAATACTCAGGGACTCCTCTCCCTCCTTCCACCTTTTCATTTTCAAATGCTCATTTCAAACATTATCAAATTGAGAGGAGCAAAAGTCTTTCTTGATTTCCCTTAGGCTTTTGTTCCTCACTAATCTGTTACTAGTTTATTATTAATTTATTAGAGACCATCTCAAGAATAGATTTAGCACATTGAACACTAACAACCAAGACCAGACTAGTTGTGGGATGACATCAAGAACATCATACATGAAGAAAGCAAAAGGTCATTAAAAAGACAAAAAAGAAAGAAAAGACCATAATGGATGTCAGAAGACTCTGAAACTCGCTCTTGAACCTAGGGTAGCAAAAGTGAATGGAAGAAATGATTAAGTAAAAGGGCTGAACAGGAGATTTCAAAGGGCAGCCTGGGAGACAAAGTAAAGTATTATAATGACATGTGCAAAGATCTGGAGTTAGAAAACCAAAAGGGAAGAACAAGCTCAGCATTTCTTAAGCTGAAAGAACTGAAGAAAAAATTCAAGTCTTGAGTTGAAATTTTGAAGGATTCTGTGGGCAAAATATTGAAAGACACAGGAAGCATCAAAAGCAGATGGAAGGAATACACAGAGTCACTGTACCAAAAATAATTGGTGGATGTTCAACCATTTCAGGAGGTAGCATATGATCAAGAACCAATGGTACTGAAGGAAGAAGTCTAAGCTGCACTGTAGATATTGGCAAAAAACAAGACTCCAGGAATTAATGGAATACCAATGGAGATGTTTCAACAAACAGATGCAATGCTCATCTAGGCCAAGAACTCTGGAAGACAGTTACTTGGCCAACTGACTAGTAGAGATCCATATTTGTGCCTATTCCAAAGAAAGGTGATCCAGCAGAATGCAAATATTATCAAACAATATCGTTAATATCACTTGCAATTAAAATTTTGCTGAAGATAATTCAAAAGTTGTTGCAGCAGTACATCGACTGGGAACTGCCAGAAATTCAAGTTGGATTCAGAAGTGGATGTGGAATGAAGGATATCATTGCTGATGTCAGATGAATTTTGGCTGAATGCAGAGAATACCATAAAGATGTTTACCTGCATTTTATTGACTATGCAAAGGCTTTCAACCGTGTGGATCATAACAAACTATGAATATCTTTGCAAAGAATGGGAATTCCAAAACACTTAATTGTGTGAAAGAGGAACCTGTACATAGACCAAGAGGCAGTCATTTAAACAGAACAAGGAGATACCGTGTGGTTTAAAATCTGGAAGGGTGTGCATCAGGGTTGTATCTTTTCACCATACTTATTCAATCTGTATACTGAGCAAACAATCCAAGAAGCTGGACTATATGAAGAAGAATGTGGCATCAGTATTGGAGGAAGACTTATTAACAACCTACAATATGCAGATGACACATCTTTGCTTGCTGAAAGCAAAGAGGACTTGAAGGACTTCCTGATGAAGATCAAAGACCACAGCCTTCAGTATGATTACATCTCAACATAAAGAAAACAAAAATCCTCACAACTGGAAAAATAAGAATGATCATGATAAATGGAGAAAAGTTCCAAGTTGTCAAAGATTTCATTTTAATTAGATCCACAATCAAAGTCAATGGAAGCAGCAGTCAAGAAATCAAATGACATATGGCACTGGGCAAATCTGCTGCAAAAGACCTCTTTAAAATGTTAAAAAGCAAAGATGTCACTTTGAGGACTAAGGTGCGCCAGATCCAAGCCATGGTATTTTCAATCACCTCATATGCATGCAAAAGCTGGACAATGATTAAGGAAGACCAAACAAGAATTGATGCCTTTGAATTATGGTGTTGGCAAAGAATATTGAATATACTGTGGTCTGCTAGAAGAATGAACAAATCTATTTTGGAAGAAGTACAGCCAAAATACTTCTTAGATGGGAGGATGACGAGACTTTGTCTCACGTAATTTGGACATATTATCAGAAGGGTCCAGTCCCTGGAGAAGGCTATCACGCCTGGTGAAGTAGAGGGCCAGCAAAAAAGAGGAAGACCCTCAAAAAAATGGATTGACACAGTGGCTGCAACAATGGGCTCAAACATAGCAATGATTGGAAGGAAGGCATAGGACAAGGCCGAGTTTCGTTGTACATAGGGTTGCTAGGAGTCAGAATGAACTCCATGGCACATACCAACAACAACATTACCCAGAGGCTGCAGAAATTATTCAACAAGTTAATTATTTTTTTTCTTAAGAAAGATTTTTTGTTCCATGTAAGGGACATATTGTTGACTCATTTGCTACTGTCCATCGTTTAAATAAACAGAATTCACACTGCAAGTGAAATGTAATGGTTATAGTAATATTTGTACATAATAGTTTGTTCTAAAACATTAAGGCAGCTGTAGAAATTTAAACTGACAATTTGAGATTTGCATTTGAATGTTGTATCTGCCAAAGATGTGCAACTACATCAAAGCAATGCAAGAGACTTTTTTTGCCAGGTGGTTGCTCGTAAGGATACACATAAAATTGTTCCTGGGACTATCTTAACTACATAAACGACCTGTAATATGATTTGCTCTTTTTTTTACCCTTCTACGCCTAAAAGTGGAGGAGTAAGAGCACAAATTTGTCTCCATAACTCAAATCTGTTGCTGCCAAGTTGATTCCGACTCATAGTGAATCTATAGGACAGAGTAGAACTGCCCCGTGTGGTTTCCAAGCCTGTAATTCTTTACGGAAGCAGACTGCCACATCTTTCTCCTGCTGAGTGGCTGGTAGGTTAGAACTGCCGACCTTTTGGTTAACAGCCGAGCACTTAACCACTGCGCCATCAGGGCTCCTGGAAATCCTGCCAACTAACAGAACTTTAGGAGGAGTATTGGGCAGTGGAAGGAGGCTGAGCTTTGGAATTAGACAAACAGGTTTGAATTTGAAGGAGCCCTGGTGGCACAATGTTTAAGCACTTGGCTGTTAACCAAACGGTTGGAGATTGGAACCCACCCAGCTGCTCTGTGAATGAAAGACCTGGCAATCTTCTTCTGTAAATATTACAGCCAAGAAAACCCTAAGGGGCAGTTCTACTCTGTCACATGGGGTTGCCGTTGCTATGAGTTGGACTCAACTCAAAGGCCCGCAACAGCAACATTTGAATTCAAACTTCTTTGCTTACTAGTTATATGTCTCTCCGAAATTTATATGAGCTTTTGTTCTCTCATGGGAGAGAAGGGAGTTCAGTTGGTACCACTAGTCAATTTTGTGATCCTTGGTCTGGTGTCCAAGTGCTTCAGTTCATATTCCTGTGCTCCAGGATTAAATTATTATATTTGTTTTATTGAAATTTATTTATTTATTTTTTTATTGTACTTCAGGTGAAGGCTTACAGAACAAATAGTTTCTCATGAAAGAGTAGTACACATATTGTTTTATGACATTGGTTAACAACTCCACAACATGTCAACCCTCTCCCTTCTC
>NW_004444151.1:593230-622397 GCF_000243295.1 Trichechus manatus latirostris
GGGCATTCAGTAGTTATTTTTCTCATTTATTGATTGTAGATTTGTTTGTTTTATCCCTTTTCTTTTTAAAATTTGGCTATGTCTGAGCAGGCCAGCTGTGTGTTTTTTGTTGTTTGCTCATCTGTGGGCACGATACTTTTCACCTCCTTCTCCAGTTGGCAGGGTCAGTCACTCTGATATGGTACAGCAGGGCAGGTCTAGCTGAAGAGGAGTTACTGGGATGGGTGGTTTGTGGCCTTTACTACAGCCACCAGGGCAGGTTGGTAATCAGTGCAGGGAAGGTTCCAGTAGGCCATGCCTGTGCTGCTTGGTGGTGTGATGTTAAGCGCACGGTGCAGGTAGGCAGGATGTAGCAGGGAGATGGTTATGTGTGGAGCTAAGATGGTTATGGGAGAGAGGAAAGCGGAACAGGAGCCAAAAACATACAAACAAACAATAAAGAATGCTAGGGGAGCTTGCCATTAGAGTGGAGAGATGAGAGACTATGAAATGGAGAAAAACAAAAAGGCGAAGAGGAAGGAAAAAAAGAAGAAGAGAAAAGAATGAATAAATAAAAATCGGAAAGGGAAAGGAACAGCAAAGTTCCCAGGGATCCCACTGGTGCAGCTATGAGGGCTGGGGTAGTTGTTCTCAGGTGTTGCAGTACAGCCTGCTTAGAATGCATAGAAGTATACAATGCCAGGTATTCAGGGAACAGAAAGAGAAGGGAGATACAGAGAGATGAGAAACTGAGTAATAACTGAGTAATGAAGAAAGACAAAGTGAAAAAGAGGGAAAACAAAACAAAACAAATTAAAAAAAAAAACAACAAGAAAAGCCCCCCAAAAAACAGGAAAAAAAAAAAAAACAACAAAAAAAGAAATGCCCTCAGGGATCCCTCTGCACATCTGTGCAAGCCAAGGGGGTGGTTTCCAAGCTATGTAGCACCGCCTGGCCAGAACGGGCTCCCAACTACAGAAAAGGAAAATAAACTATTCAAAACAAACAAATGAACAAAAGCCCTGGGATCCCACCAGTGCAGCAGCCCAGACCGGGAAGCAGCTCCACACTCAAATGGAGCTCTGCAGCCCCTTAGCAAGAAGCAAAGATGGCACACAGAGCCAGGTATTTGAGCGAAAGGAGAAGGAGGTGGTGAGAGGTAAGGAAGAAATCAAAACAACTGTAAAAAAGAAACACCAGCAGCCAACAAATGGCACTCAGAGAACAGGCCCATTCGGGTGGGTGGAATCCAAGCAGCTGGTGCTTCCCGGACAAGAGATTGTGGCCTTGAGAAGCAGAGGAGGCCGAGTGGGGGTGAAGAAGGGTGGGGGGTGGGAAAGCATATATCACAAGTTACCGGTTGTTTTGTCTCCTGCTGGAAGCTCTGTGAAGCTGCTTTCTCATACCCCATTTGCTGGTCTCCGATAGGAGTCCAAGATGGCGGATCCACGCTGCGTTAGCTGATAGGGGACCTCTGCATGAATCTCTCCTCGCTCTCCGTTCTCTGTCAGTTTTCTCACTCCATTTGGTGCTTGGCTGACTTCTTTATCTCTTCATTTGAATTTTTAGGGTTTCAGGATTGTTGTTTTCTCTGTTTGGCTTAGTTTTCCAGATCTTTGCTGTTGAAGGATGGCGTGGTGCTTCTGCCTAGAGTGCCATTTTGCTGGAAGTCCAGGATTAAATTATTCTGTGTTCCTCTCACTGGCATCTGCATTTTCTTATCTAAAGAAATAAGCCACTGGTTAATAATCTAGGTTTGTTTGTTTTAGAATATTTTGCTATCACCTTTTCCTAGTTGACCCATGAAATTTCAATACTCATCTAATCTATTTAAGGATGCCTACATAGTGTCGGAGCCCTGGTGGCACAGTGGCTAAGAGCTCAGGCTGCTAACCTAAAGGTTGGTAGTTGGAATCCACCAACTGCTCCTTGGAAACCCTACAGGGCAGTTGTAGTCTGTCCTATAGGGTCACTGTAAGTCGGAATTGACTGTATAGAAACTTTTTATTTTAATGTAAGGCTGTGGACCAAATACAGAGATGTTAAATGGAACTTCATGGGATGCCCACAGTTTACAAAAGGAAGAAGGGAGAACTCATCCCAATTCATATATTTTTGAGTCAAAGATGAGGCTCCTGGAGACAAGTTGAGATAAAAGGTTTTTCTCTTTTATATCTAAGCCTTACTTCAAACGTCCATTCATAAATAAGGCAGAAGATATTTGTATCCTGTTAAAATTTGTTCACCTCATGAACTTAGTATGTTTTCTACAGTTTTGTAAGTTAGATGTACCTTTGTCCTTATATAATTTACCCCAGGTTCCTAAAGAAATTTTACCATGGGTGAAAAGATCCATTCACCAAAATTTGAATTGCCTTAAATGAAATAATAAATATAAGGGCAGTTAGTCAGTAGAAACAGTTAACACGCTCAGCTGTTAACAGAAAGGTTGGAAGCTCAAGTTCACCTTCGGAAGAAAGGCCAGACAATCTACTTCCAGAAAGTCAACTGTACCCTATGGAGTAAAGTCCTACACGGACACTCATGAGTCACCATGGGTTGGAGTCAACTTGACGGCAACCAATGGTGGTGTGGCAGTTAGCATAGTTACTAGCCCATAAAACCAAAAAAAAACCAAACTCTTTGTCATCAAGTCGATTTTGACCCATAGCAACCCTAGAGGACAGGGTAGAACTGCCCCATAGAGTTCCCTAGGAGCAGCTGGTGGATTTGAACTACTGACTTTTTGGTTAGCAGCCATAGCTCTTAACCCCGGCACCACCAGGGCGCCTACTAGCACATAGTAAAGCCTGATACTTATTAGTATTTTTCCTTCTTTCTATTTGTCTTCCTTTCATTTTTCCCATTTGTTTTATAAAGGTGGATGAATGTGGGGGTATCCCAGGACAGAGATCATTTTAGTACATCACATTTCTCACGTGGCAAAGTCATATCATTTGTACCAGGAAGTCTTTTGAGTTCCTCAGGAGCTGGATCCACTTATTCCTAGCTTGCTCCTGTTCTGAGTAGTCATGAATAGGTGAACTTAGAGGGCAAAGCCTGCTCACTAGAGTGATTGAAGCGGCATTTCAGCCATGACTAATTTATTTAGTATTTAAAAATCAGTAAAGATTCTTCTGTCACATCACTCTCCCAAATAAAAGTGAATAAAAATAAAGTAGAAACCTGTTTGATGCCTCAGGCATGTTTACTGTGTTGTTCAGGTCAGTTCATTTCAATACTTAATTTGTGGCACTTCATTTAATGGAATCATTTAACACTCAAAAAGTAATTATAAAAATGAACAAATTTGTTTTCCTGGGGTTGGTATTTGACATCTCAGAACACTGAAATCCCTACTGCTGGCTTAAGCTATGTTTGGCATTCGGTAAGCAATTAAATTAATTTTGAATGTGGGTTATGGATGAGCTCTTACATATCTTACTTCTGACTTATTTATACTGTAATTAAATTTAGTAATGAATAAAAGAATGATTCCTACAACATCATTACAATTAAATAAAGTGCCAGAATATTACCTTGCACATGCCAGAGCTCAAATTAAAGTAAACAAATATTAGAACTTAAGGAAACTTAAAAACAAACAGGCCTGTTGGATTCCAACTCATAGCGACCCTATAGGACAGAGTAGAACTGTTCCCATAGAGTTTCCAAGGCTGTAATCATTTTTTTCCCCTTCTAAATTTTATTTATTTGGTTGTTGTTGTTGAGAACATACAGAGCAAAACATACATCAATTCAACAGTTTCTTCATGTACAATTTAGTGATAATGATTACGTTTGAGTTGTGCAACAATTCTCAACCTCCTTTTATAAGTTGTTCCTCCCTCATTAACATAAACTCAGTGCCCTCCAGCCCACAAAGCTGTAATCTTTATGGAAGCAGACTGCCATGTCTTTCCACCTTGGAGTGGTTGGTGGGTTCGAACCACAGACCTTTCAGTTAGCAGCCAAGGGCTTTAACCACTGAGCCACCACAGCTCCTTGGAAGAAAACTAGAGGACTTCTAATCTTGTCTTGTACTTTAAGTGTAAGGAGATTGAGGCCCAGAGAAACTAAGGGACATGCATGAAATCACACAGCTACTTAACAGCAAAGCTCATGGTTCAACTCTCCTCTCTTCCAATCTAGTAAGTACTCTGTCTATTAAATTATGTAATCACTTGTTGATATATTGTGTGATGGCACATATTCATTTTTTAGATCTGTTTATAGAAATGTTGTCAACCAGTTTCTCCAAGTGTCGTCTTATACATTAAATACAAAATATTTGCCCAGATCATAGCCTCTCAACTCTTTCATACAGTATCAGGAAAGTTAAAGTTAGGGAGAAAATGAAAAGTTACTGGAGATTACATCCCTCAATTTTAAACCTTTTTGGATGATAAACCCAGAAAGAAGAACTTTCTGAGCATAAGTGGAAAATTAAACAAAGGTAAGCAAAGCTCTATTAAGAGCAATTATTTAACCTGGAAAACTTTGCAAGCCATTCCAATTTTGTCCTATTACATTTCCAAAGTGATCTATCAACAAATATGAATGGAAAGTCCACTCTATAAAATGCCTCTATATAAGCTTGAGGGATAAGAAGAACAAGTCATGATTTCTGCCCAATACATAATAAACTGAAGTGGAAAGAAGATTACATTCAAATAAAGAGATAAGTAATAATAAAGAATAAAGACTGTCTAGAAGAATGTCATACTGTTTGAAAAGCAAAAAATGTGTTATATGTTGTAAGAATGGAAAATGTCACCTTGAGAGAGGGGACAGGAAACTCACATTGGTTGTATACATAGTAGGTGCTTTATACAGAAGAGCTAATTTATGTTATAAAAATTCTAAGAGACGTTATTATATAGAATGATGTAAGAGTTGACATGGCCTTTGAATATAGTAGGACAGAGTTGTGTAGCATTTAGCATTGTGCTTGGAAATTTGTTGTTGTCGTTAGCTGCCATCAGGTTGACTCCAACTCATGTTGACCCCGTGTACAACAGAACAGAATGCTTCCTGGTCCTGCATCATCCTCACAATTGCCAGCATGTTGGAGTTCATTGTTGCAGCCACTGTGCCAGTCTATCTCATTGAGGGTCTCCTTTGCCCTTGGCTTGGTACTTAGGAGGTACTTAAGTACTGGTCTGGTGATTACTTAAATTGAATGAATACATAATGAGTAGAATAGAGTGAATGAGGATCATTCTCTCAGCCTTTCATTTTCTTTCTACCACATAGCCTTTTTTTCTCTGCTTTATTTTTCTTTTCTCTCCCTAGAGACAAGCTTTCTCCTTTTTTCCAGTAAATCTGGTGTAAGATGGAAGTTCCTTAGCAACAAAGTATAAATCAGTTCAGTTCAAGCAAAGGGCTTATAATATTTACTGTTTCAGTCCCAAAACCACAGTCTGAGAAAGAAGGATCCAATTGCCCAGTTTGAGATATGTGCACCCTTCTAATCCAATCAATTGTGACTATATGGAGTTGAGCCATATACTACAAATATGGCTGCCTAGGAAAATCAATTGTAAGATAGTAGGAATCCCTGTACTTGGCTATTAAACAATAGGTTGGAAGTTTGAATTCACCCAGAGATGCCTCGAAAGAAAGCCCTGGAAATCTACTTCCAAAAGATCACAGTCATTGAAAACCCCATGGAGGTCAGCTCTACTCTGAAACACATGGAGTCACCATGAATCAGAATGGACTTGACTGCAACCGTTTTTTGGAAATCTCCTATGAGTGACTTTTACTTTGACAACTGATTTTGAACACAGCATATAGCTAATAAATTATCTAACACAATAAGTTTATATAGCCAGTAATGGCAAGGCAAGAATTCAAACCTAAGTATGAATTCCAAATATCCTGCCCTTTCTTAGTTTTCTAGTGCTTCTGTAAAGGAAATACCACAAGTGAGTGGCTTTAAAGAACAGAGATGTATTTTTTCACAGTTCTGGAAGGCTAGAAATTCTCAGCCATGTTGATCCTTCCTTGAAGGTAATCCCAGCTGTTCCTTGGTTTCTTGGCTTGTAGACAATCCTCATATGGTGTCTGTCTCCAGCACCTCTATGTGTGCTTATCTCTTTTTATAACTCATAAGTGATTAGATTTGGAGCCTACCCTACTTGGGTATGATCTAATTAACAGAGCAAAGAAAACCCTATTTCCAAACAGGATTACTAGTATAGGGGTTAAAATTCCAACACATAATGAGGGGAGGGGGTATTTAATCCGTAACCACAGTTTGATTAAAAGTTTTCCTGTGATATTCCATTTTTAAGAAGTCTTTTTCCTCAAAAAGACTTTTGTTCATAGGTATAAAATACCAATATATTCACTCTAAAATAGAATAAAAATTATCAAAGATGACAAATCCATTCTTTGGGTTTACCTTGGGAACAATTAAGATTTCTATTGCAAGATCTTGGATAATATAAGAATACTTAAATATCTTCAAAAGTCTTTATACTATTGGACTAGCTTAGCTATATCAATTAGCATCTCACAAACTTTGGTGACAGAGATAATACTTGTAACTAAAAAGCTAAATTTTGAGAGCCACTAGTGTTACTTAAATTACTTTTGTTATACTGTTTACTAAATAGTTTCAAACGTAGAAGTAGGTAAAACTCTTTATGATAATAGCCCCTAAAGGAAAATAATTCTAAAAAAATAACTTCAATATTAACAAGACTGCTACAGAAATATAGTCCAATTTAATAATATAATTTAATATGATGGATGTATTTAACTAAAGCTAAAGCAATGCTAGCTTTGTGAATGTGCCTTCTACTACTGTGGCATTGGATCATTTATTTACAGATGCTAATACTACCTATAAGGAAAGTCAAATCTCCCACAATTATTCTCTGTATAAATTACTTTGGAACTTTCCTTTGTACCTGACACCACTTTGCCTTTATATGGGTATACATCATTCATGGAGTCCCTGGTTGGCACAAACAGTTAAGTGCTGGTTTACTAGCCAAAATGTTGGTGGTTTGAATCCACCAGAGATGCCTCAGAAGACAGCCCTGGTGATCTGCTTCTGAAAGGTCACAGCCTTGAAAATCCTATGGATCAGTTTTACTCTGCCCACAAGGGTCACCATGAGTCAGAATCATCTCAGGGGCAACCAACATCAATAACAACACATCATATATATTGGCAGTTTCTCCCCACTTCTTTCCTCATTAGCCCAAGACAGATGCATGACTGCACTCAGACATGAGGAGGTCAACCAGATGAGCCCAAAGTTGCTTATCCTACATTTCTTAAATTATCTACTGAAATAAAAGCACAGAATTTTAAAAATTTAGTGTCGAGTTTGCTTTTGTGGACTTGCAGAAACACTGAATTTATACATACATACATTAAGACTAATATGAAATAACATCAACAAAAAAAACTCAAACCCATTGTCATCGAGTAGATTCCAACTCATAGCAACCCCGCAAAGACAGAGCAGAACTGTCCCATAGGGCCTCCATGGCTGTAAATCTTTACAGAAGCAGATTGCCACATCTTTCTTCCTCGGAGCAGCTTGTGGGTTCCAACTGCCAGCTTACGGTTGGCTGCAAACGTTCTTACCACTGTACCACTAGGGCTTCTTATCATGAAATAAATATCCTCTAAAGACCCAGACAATTAAGTTGGCTACTGATTAATTGTGGTTTGAGGGCAAATACTCCTCTGATCGAAATCATTATTCTCACTGGTATGAAATTCTCAAATCAGTGCCACTGCTCAAGAATTAAGTTACTCTCTTCTTAAAATGTAGCTAAAGAGTCACTCAGTTATTTCAATGTTTCCAAGATAGCCTTCCTGGTGAATGATCACGCCATCTGGAAGATCATTTCTATTCCCAGAGGGCAGGGAGCACTTCCTGAAAGACCCGTCTCTCAGTACTCATCCTCTCCCAATGCTTTGGGAAACTGAGAAGGAGGTATTCCTCACTAGACAGACAGACAGATAGATAGATAGATAAAACGTGGACTTTACAGATTAGGACATTATCACCAATTTATTTTGAAAACGGAGCTATGTTAGCCCTCAGTGTGTAATGCAGAGTTTAGTTTAGCCCATATCAATTACTAGGGCTCTGATGACTTGAGCACATTTAGTTAAGTTTGGGTGCATCACCTTAGACAAATCACGAGAGGACAACAGTTACGGGGAAAATATTGATGCTGAGACTAGCTCATCTTCCTGCATTTCCTTTCTCAGTAAGCCACTCCATCTTAAACACAGTTTCCTAAGCCAGTAAGTTATACTTTTTTTTTCTCTTGATCTTTTCCCCTATCACACACAAGATCTTGCCATTTCTTAGAATGTACCACTTAAGGAACTCTGAAAGCCACTCACTTTTTTTTTTTTTAATATCCCACTTCTACAATCCAGGTCCAGCCACCCATAATCTCACACCTGGATTCCCAGTAATAGGTTCCCATTGGTATCTCCACCAACTTATCCAACTTCCTCAGCAATCCATTCTCCAAACTGCCACCAGAAAAAAATATATATCCCTGAACTTATTACATTCCTGCTTCTAGCCCTTCAATGGACCAGTTGGTCGTATTATAAAAATAACTAATATAGCTTTCATGGTACTGTATAAACAGGCACATATGTACCTCTTTGGTCTCCTTACTTGCTACTTCCATTTCCTACTCCAATATTTCTCATCTCTAGTACTTCATACATATTATTCCCTCTACCTGGAACACGTCCACTAGCCTCTACTTCTCCCCAATTTCCATTCTCAAATTTTACCTAGCAGTACAGTGATGCGGTTAAGCAGTGGAGCATCAGGCTAAGGAATGAGACCGATCTGGATTCAAGTCTAGTCAACCACTAACTCCATGACCTGGAGCATGTTTTCCCTCTCTGTATACCTTCATTAATATAGATAATAATTGTACCTACCCCAGGGGTTGTTTTGTGGATTAATTGTTCGTGGCACAGAACCAAATTCACTGTATGAAAGCAGTAAATGTGAGCGAAAACACCAATCAAACCAACAAAAAATTCAGGTATTTCCTACTCATTTTTAGGACTGAACTTAGATGGAACTTACTCTGTGAAGCCTTTCTCGATGTTTTTCTTTGATTCTAAGTGTTGCTTAGTTTCCTCTCCTATCGGCTCTTCCAATGCCCTATAGTATAACTATAACGTTCATTGCATTGTGTTTTAATGGCTAATTTAACCGTATATCTCACCCCCATAACATACATCGGCCTGCTTTACTAACAAGTGCCCAGAATGGTACTTTTTATTTGAGTTAAACTAATTATGAAGCCACTATAGACCGAGTCAAGCGGCATTCACTCCAAACTTCATCTGATTCTTACCTATACCAGTACCCTGTATATAGGCTGTTCAACTTTGACTTGTTGCATAGATTCTCATATATTTCATAGATTCTCTCCTCACCTGGGCCTGAGAACTTCACACTCAGATTTCATTGAGAAAGAAGCAGTAACAGAAGTTTTAGCAAACCCAGTTTTGCTATTGAAAAACAAAACCAAAATACAAGAAGTGCATGCGAAACTGAGGATGTATTAATCTCATTATCTTCACTTGGAATAGGAAAGATTTTTAATGAAAACAAAAATATTTTAAAAAGCTTATTAACTTGTTTGCTTCTCCGTGAAGACTATTTCCTTTTAGAGCTTTTTTTGTCTATGTGATTCCTAGACACTGATAGCTATGCTGTTGAGATTATTTTCTTATATATGTTATCTTTGAAACTAAGCCAAAGTTCCTAGAGAGCAGATACAATGTGTCTTATTTTTCTTTGATTCCCCACAGACTTAGAATAATGTGATTTACTATCATATATAAAGAACAAATGTGAGATGACAGGTACTTATTTCCATTTTTCACAGATTTCTTATATTTTAATTTTTATAAGGTATGCTATTATTCCAACATTGTATCAGATGAAACTGGTGTAGTCACTCTCACTTTTCTTTGGATAGGTGAGAGTTGAGGCATATGAGGATAAGGAAGAGCCTGTTTCTGGGGTCCTTATCCCCCTTATATCTTATTCAGGGTTGGTAAGTCTCCCATCTAAGCACACAATGGCATTTTAAGTCAAGGTTTCCCACAGGAAGCATTATGCCTTCAAGAGAGGAAAGAAAAAATCATCATGGCATGCCAAGCAGGATGTCACTTACACTCGATTGGCCACATCGTCAAGGTTCATTTCCATTAAGCTTTGTGTCAGTTCAGAAACTTTACACATGAGGCTGTGTGTAGCAGGCTACCACTGCTGACTGCCCCGGGGCTAGCCTAGAGTCCCAATCTTGTCATTGGTTTTCCAGAATGCCTCTGTGAGAATTAGTTGCATATGCTGGCCAGCCTCACCATTTGAGACAGGACTGTGGTTTGGTTGTATTTTTATAAACCACTTTCTTACTAAACACTCACCATCTTTGACATATTTAGATAGGGCAAAGATAAGAACAAGAAGGGAGTGAAAATAGTCAGAGATAGTGATAGATGGATGGATAGATAGATGGATACAGATGAAATGGATGGATGACTTCTGACACTAATAATAGGAAACAAATGTGAGAAGGGTATTGCTTTCAGTTTCTGTCCACTGCTTCTAAAATGTGTCATGATATGTGCATAACAGAGATATTACAGACTCTGTTTTTTAGTAGTGACCTATTCAACTAACTGTATCGACTTAAAACAATAGAAACAGAAACCCTTAACCCAGATTAACATTAGATGGAGAGGAGATGGGGTGGTGATGGTGTGGAGGTATGATATGGGGAATATGATGTGGGGAAGTAGGTTACAACTTTTTTTTTCTTGTTGTAATTAAATGAAGTTTACATTTCAAGTTAGTCTCCCATACAAATTTTTTTATACATACATTGTTATGAGACCCTAATTGCTCATCCCATTCTGCGACAGCACACTCCTCCTTTCCGCCCCTGATTCCCCATGACCATTCGACCAACTCCTAACCCTCTCTGCCTTCCCATCTCACCTCTGGACAAAAGCTGCCCCTTTGGTCTCTTGTATCTATTTGAGCTAAGAGGCACACTTTTCAGGAGTATCACTTTTTGCCCCACAGTCCAGTCCAATCCCTATCTGAAGAGCTGGCCTCGGCACCTTTTTTTTTTGTTAGTGTAAATCCAAAGCTGTATTAACTAAGAGTACAAGCAACTACTTATTATTTATTAAAAATATTTTTATTTAAAAAGTTTAATGATTTTCTTCCAAACTGCTTTAATCTACTTCCGGTCAGAGTCGACGCGACGGCAATGGGTTTGGTTTCGTTTGGTTAAGTCACTAAATCGTACTGTGTTAACCAAGATCTTTTCTTTTCTTTCTTTCTTTCTTTTTAATCTTCCACTCTTAGTTTCTCATTTACATATTTCCAGCCACTTTACACATTAAAGACCAGTCTTACACATAGTTTGTCATCTACATGACATTGCATAAAAATATTAAAAAGTTCACTTCACAGAAACTAACTCATCCTTACTGGTCTGCTTAGTGACTACATTTTCCACTATTCATGACTGCTTCACTATCATAAAGACAGTTGCCAAGAAGTGTCATGATATTATGGATCATAAATTGTGTATAGGGCAATGTATTAATTTAATTAAATAGCAATAAATAGCACCACGTTGTGAATTCGTGACTGTGAAGAAGAGAAACAATGACATTACACAGCTAAGTTTTTATAGAGATTGGGAGAGAATAAAGAGGCTATATGTATTTTTTCATATCTTAACTATCATTTTCTTTCTTCTTCTATCATCTTTTATTTTGCATAGGTTATGTTGGCAGAGTTAACTTTATAATTTTGTCCATAGTTTTCAGAATATCAAGACCGATTTATGACACCAAAGGAGGAAATGGCACCCGAAGCTGAATGCAATAACTGTTGATTTTGGCCACCTTATTTGGAGGTGAGGGTAAATGCATACTTTTGTGTGTGGGGGGGTAAAAGATTAAAAATTTACTTGCATTATGACATATAGAACTTTCCTGTGTTTTCCTACATAAATTGGATAAAAAAATAAGACATGTTATACACTGATTGATGATTGTTAAAGACTGTTCAGAATGACTACCAAAAACCAAAACACCAAATCCATTGCCATTGAGTTGATTTCAACTCATATAGATAGACCCTATTAGACAAAGTAGAGCTGTCCCACAGGGTTTCCAGGGAGCAGCTGATGGATTCCAACCACTGACCTTTTGGTTAGTAGCCATAGCTCTCTACCCCTACACCACCAGGTGTCCAGAATGCCTATGGCCTCTTCCTTTATTATGGCAAAAGCAAGACAGGTGAAATTCACACCACATTTCCCATCATAAAGGCTCAGGGGAGGCAGATATCCCTTTTCCCAATTCCAGACAACTAATATAAGGTCTGACTAGATTCCACCAATTGAATGTTCCTTCCAAGTCTTGAGTCTTGAGGTAGTAAATGGAAAGGCATTGGATTTGTCAGAAATTACTCATGGGGAGTTCAGCAAAGTCAATAGTCCAGTAGGTGGCAGTAAGTGCAATGTGGCATAATCTTGGCTTTGCCTTCCTTTTCCTTAGTTCCTACTAGTTAACTGCGCTATGTTCTCCAGCTGCCTCATCAGTTCTGAGAGCTATTTGATGTTGATCCAATAAATTATATTTCTCCTTAAGTTAGTTAGACGTGATACTTCTTGTTTGCAATTAGGTACTCGACAGATAATATATTTATTTCATCTTCCGAAGCCCTGGTAATGCACTGGTTAAGAACTCGGCTGCTAACCAAAAGATTGACAGTTTAAATTCACCAGCTGCTCCTTAGAAACCCTATGGGGAGTTCTACTTTGTCCTATATGGTCACTATGATTCAGAATCAACTTGAGAGCAATGAGTTTTTTATTTTCTTTCCAGGAAATTTTTCAAAAGAATACCAATTGCTTTCATATATTGGGCTTTCGGCTATCTGCTTTTTCATTGTGTATTAAGAGCAGGGAATGGGATTTTTCTATAACCCCAATAAGATGACTTATCCCACTTTACAAAAGCTAAAGGCCAGTCCTTTGTGTAAGCAGTTATGATTACCTATTACATGATTTTAATGATGCCCCAAACCAAAAAAAAAAAAAAAACCAAACCCTTTGTTGTCGAGTCGATTCCGGCTCATAGCGACCCTATAGGATAGAGTAGAACTGCCCTATTGGATTTCCGAGGAGTGGCTGGCAGATTCGAACTGCTGACCTTTTGATTAGCAGCCAAGCTTTTAACCACTGTGCCACCAGGGCCTGCCTTAAATATGAACATTCCATATCCATTTTATTGAGTTAAGCCATAATATTTTTAAAAGGATCTTCATAAAATCTAAATCTTTATAGGAAAAGCTACATCTTCATGATTGACAAAAGTCTGTTATTCTGATTCAGTTAACTAGAAAAATATCACTTAAGAAATCAGTAGACTAAGACAAAAAGTTAAAAAATAAAGTGAGATTGGACCATGAGAATAGGCAACAATTCAGTGGTATTTTTCATGAGTCAGATGCATTCTCATGGGAGGATAGAAGAAGGGAGAATAGAAAATTTATCAAAGTTGTACCAGATGGTGGAGAAAGTCACCAGAGTGAATGCTGAGCATCTAGTGGTAGTGTGTGAAAGCATTTGAGAATAGATTGAATAAGAAAGGTGGGAGACACTGAGTTCACTGTCTTCTAAAGAATGCCATTTTTCCATCACTAGGTGTGACAAAATAGGGTTCATATTTCTAGAACATCACACCATGATTAATTTTGTTGAGAAAGTTGTTTATAAGAAAATTCTATTGGAGTTATGAGAGTTCTTGGCTGCCTGCTTAAGCTGTTGGCCTAACAGCTTAAGGAGGGTGACTTAACTTTTTTATATTGTTGAATATTTGGTTAGGAAATATTATGATATTCTGATGGCCTTATCTATTAAACAGACCTATATGGTGAAAACCTAGCATTCCTTATTATCACAAAATGCTTCGTCTTCATCTTTCCTTAAGAATATAGGTAGGATTTATGATTTTTTTTTTTTTTTTTTGGTTGTCTTTTTGACCTATGAAAGCTGGATATGGAGAATGATGCAAGTGATACACTTAGTGTCAATTTGCCAATGGGTACGATTCCATTTAGAAAATTACCAGTGTTTAACATGGGTCCTATGTGCATTAAGATCCTAAAAGCCCACAAGAAAAATATAACATAATTCAATGAGGCTTCCGTAACATAATTGGATAAGATTGTTTGAGATGTATCAGCCTCTCTATTCTCTGCATTAGGCCCAAAGGGCTACAGTTACTCTATATAGACGGATAGCTCCCAACAGATGTTATAAAAGTGATGAAATTTTCAAATCTTTTTTTTAAAATTAACTTTAGTAGTTACGCAGGCCAAATACACTGTTTATATTAGGGTCTTAAAGTGTGATAATTTGAGCTTTGCTTTAAAAATAAAACACGAGTACAAGGTATTATTATTATTTTCTTGTTTTCAGTGAAAACAAATAACTCTAGGATATGCTTCCCTGGGGGAGAAAAACCTTCGTGTGATTGTGTATAATTGAAAAAGCAAAAATAAAGAAAACAAACAAAGCATTAGTTTGGTTCCAGCATATGTTGAAATTAACAAAACTATTTTTTGTCATATTATTGAAATATTTAATAGACTGATGAAAAAACATTCTTTGTATTTTAATTGTACTAACATTTTTATGAAACAATTTTCTCCACCAAATTCTCTAACATCTCATTGCCCAGCTGAAATGGAGTCCACATGGTGTTCCAGTTCCATGAGCATATTGTTGGTGTTACACTTTTGTGCTTTTGTGACTACTATGTGAATGCTGCTGAAGACAGTACCCCTCCATCAATGGAGAATATACTTTCATCCCATCCATTTTTCCTCATCACCTTAAAGACCACCTTGGTTGCCTCAAAATCCTTTAAGCTTCATTCTCATCACCTGGTCTACTACCTTCATAGCACTTATCACAGTCTGTAATTATGATGTTACCTATTTATTTGTTTTGCTCACTTATTGTTTGTCACCCTCACAGGAATGCAAGCATCCTGAGGGAAGACACTTCTCTACATTGTTCAGTGTGGTTTTGTCACTATTTACCACATAGTGAGTGTTCAATAAATATTTGTTGTAGAAATCAATGCTGTGTCAACCAGTGTCTTTCTCAGCCCTACATAGGGAGAAGTGCTTAACTACTTTTCCTGCAGGCTCGAGTCCAACCAGTTCCAGCATCAACTGAGGATGTACATTACTAGTGTTTTACCCAGCACTGGTTAGTTGGTAATGAGCCTACCCATTATAAGTTCTATATCCAAGGAATGTATGGCCAGTGAGTTTCCACTAAGCCACAGTCTGCCCCTCTCTCCAGGTTTCTATCTCCTCTCTGGTAAGCTGTATACTTTCCATCTTAGAGTATCCCAATTCCCCGTTAGAACTGAGGCCCAGCTGTGTGCCAGAACTTAATATCTGGAGTCCTGCAAATATGGCTAGCCTTTGGTACCCCATTCTCTTTGGAATCTAATTCTTGTCCCTATTCAGAAAGAAATACTTTCTGAGCTATAAAGTAAATAAATATTGAAATGGATAATCAGGCAAAGAAAAAGAAACTATCCTTGATGATCATTAGGTATCAGGTTTACTTTCCATTTTGAACAAGTTTAGGCATGCACTTTCCAGCTCTTTAGGTGTGATATCAAGTCATCATATGATCCTCTCCATGACTTTGTATATTGAGCCCTAAGTGATCTAGTCTTAGTGCCTCCAGAATAATGTTGAAAAACATTCTTCACAGTAATATTTTGGACATGTGTATGTTAGGCTTATAAAAGAAAATGTGAGTTTCCACTTAAAACAAAATTATGGAAGAATCTAGTATCCAGAACATATAAAGAACTCATAAAAGTCAACAACAGAAAGACAAACAACACAGTTTTAAAAAAATGAGCAAAAAACTTGAGTAAACATTTATTCAAGAGAATAGAAAAATGGCCAACAAGCAAATGAAAAGAGAATAGAAAAATGGCCAACAAGCAAATGAAAAGATGTCCAACTTCGTTAACTGTTAGGGAAATGCAAACCCAAACCACAATGAGATACCACTTTGAAATCACTATGATGATCACAGTCAAAAAATGGCAATTAACAAGTGTTGATGAGGATGTGAGGAAATTCTAACCCTTATCCATTGCTGGTGAGAAAGGAAATGGTGCAGCCACTGTGGAATATAGTTTGGCAGTTCCTCAAGAAGTTAAACACGGAGTCACCATATTACCCAGCAATTCCACTCCTAGGAACATACCTCTCAAAAACTATAAACAAGTGTTTAAAAAAAAGCCTGCACAGAAATATTCATGGAAGCATTATTCATAATAGGTAAAAAATGAAAACAGTCCAAATGTCCATCAACTGTTGAATGGGTAAACAAAACATGGTATATCCATAAAATGGAATATTATTCATCCATAAAAACGAATGAAGTATTAATACTTGCTATAGCATGGATGGAACATGAAAACATTATACTAGGAAAACAGACACAAAAATGCCAAATTTTTATGATTCAATTTATATGAAATATCCAATTGGAAAATCCACAGAGACAGAAATCATTATATAATGCTTCATTGTCAGGGGATGGAAAGAGGGGGAAATGGAGAGTGACTATTAATTGGTAAAGGGTTTCCTTTGGAGTGATAAAAATGTTCTGGAAGTAGATAGTGGTGTTGGTTGCACAGCATAGTGAATGTACTAAAAGCCACTGAGTTTTACACTTGAAAATGGTTAAAATGGTGAATTTTATGTTATGTGTATTTTACCGTAATAAAATAGATAAATAAATATTAAACAAACAAATAACTGAATAAACAAACTAATTAAAACATTTTGGGAGTTTTTCTAATATTGGTGATAAGGCTTTTTCCTTCACTCAGATATTTCCCGTTGAAAAATCTTATCAGGTATAATTCTTGTATAAAACATATATTTCAGAAGCTTTCTTTATCATCCTTATGTCCCAGATTTACATCTTATATCCCGAGATTTATTACTACCTACCCTCAGAAGTTCTACTTTTATCTACGCAGTTACTAATTGAATGACTTTCTCCAAGCATCAATATTAACACTCTGAATCCATAGAATTTCACCTGCCTCTCCCCTTTGAAGGTATAGGAAGAAGTATCCAGGAAGTGCAAAGGGGTAGTTTGCTTGTAGTCATTTCCTGCTTCCACATTAAAGGCAGATTGTGATAATCATGGACCTTTTTTCCATTGAGCCTCAAATTTGTCCTGAGAATGGCCATCTAGGTTGCTGTACCTAATCAATTGGAACTCTCATAGAAGGGGAAAATGACTACTCAGTCTCTGAAATATTCAATATAGTGGCTCCTTCCTCTACTATTTTGCCATGTACACCTCCTTATTAGGGAATAAGGCTAACAGGAAAGAAAGACATCAGTTGTTATACTTCTGTACTTCCCTACGCCAACCAACCAACAAGCTGCAATCAAGTTGACTCCTACTCATGATGACCCCATATGTGTCAGAATAGAACTGTGCTTCATAAGCTTTTCAATTTACTTTTGACAGTAAATCACCAGGCCTTTATTCTGAGGTGCCTCTGCATGGATTCTAGCTTACAATCTTTTGGTTAACAGCTAAGTGCTTTAACTGTTTGCACCACCCAGGGACAAAACGCTTCACTGTACCTGCATTATATTAAGATAACAACACCAAAGAAAGGGCTGATTTATTTGAAATTCTATGTACTGTTTAACTATTCAACCTAATTTCTCTATAAATCCCTCCCATGGGGTTTTCATTATGAGACCATGACTGAGATTTGCAAACCGTAGTTTGTATACTATTTATTTTGCAGCAAGAATGGTCACAAATACATTAAGGACCTAAACGTGGCACTGAGTCCACTGAAACAAGCACTATTAACATTGGCATATACCTTTTAAAACTGTTTATTCCATGAATGTTGAAGCTCTGTTGCAAGACCCAATTTACCAGGGTTGAGTGAACATAGAGAAAAATGATGTCAATGAATACTTATTTAGAAACAGAATGAAGTAGACTTTATAACATATATGTGACAATTGTATTCACTTAATACACTTTTAGTAACTATTATGTTGTAGATACGCTAGATGATAGTGATAAATAACAGGCAATTAAGGCATAAACTATTTCCATAAGAAGCAAGAAAGACAATGGGAGTTTGCATTTATGTGCATATATACATATACAGACACACACAGGCACATACACACAAACTAAAGGCCCAGAAGTTTAGTGATGGAAGAGATCTAATAGAGTCCTTCCCTTCTTATGGAATGAAAGATCCTAGGAGTGATCTGCCCCTTGGTCACCCATCTCACTTCTGGCAAAGCAGGACAATTGCAATCTCCACACTGCTAGCTTTTTGTTTCTGTATTTCTGTTTCAGAATTTCGCTAATCTTGATTCATTTTTATTTCATTTTCAAAAACATTTTTTCAGGATCTGCTACATACTTGGCTACATGCTTTCAAATATCTCATCTACATTAACACTCACAACAGCCTGGTGAAATACATATACATATATATGTGTATGTACATATACACATATATGTTCATATGTATTATATTCATATATAGTATATATTCATATATAAGAATTATTTTTAATTTACAGATAAAAAACACAATGGTGTGTATATTCCTATATATTTATATATTCATATACATAAGAATTATTTTTAATTTACAGATAAAAAAATGCATTGGGTATTTGTTGAATTGAACTGAACACTTTTCTGAACACCTAAATATTTCACAACCTGTGCTTGGTATTATTGTTGTTGTTAGTTGCCTTCAAGTCAGAGAAACAGGAAAAAAAATCTATTGGAATGGAAAGCATTTTCAATAGCACACAAGAGAATATAGGTTCTGTGAAATAAAATCAAGCTAATACAAGGAGAGAACAGACCAAGATTAGGAAATATTAGAAAGGAATTATATGTGTGTGGGTGTGTGTGTGTGTACAAATAAATAGATAGATAGATACATACATACACATTCCCTTAAAATTAACCTTGATTTAGTTATTTAATTCATGTGGAATTTCTTTTATTGTGAGTTGTATGGTGTGTAGAGAGAATGAATATAGCTTAACTTCTGTGTTGAACATAGATATGCATTGCCCCTATCCCCCTTCAGGGAAAGATATGTTATCCCAACTACCATCACTCTCGACTGTCAGCTTTTTCAGGACACACACCTTTTTTTACGGAGTGGCAGGATATGGAGGAGGGACTGTTGTATATAACTTGGCCATTTTGGACAACTCCAGACTTTTCCACTGGGTTGACCCAGACTTTGTAGGGCTTGCAGGGCAATTTGACATTTTCTTTTGCCCAATCTTGTTTCCTTACCCCACTTCCACTTTTTTTTTAAATAGGTGCTATTCTCTACACTAAATGATTATTCTGCATTAAAACTCTGACTCAGCATCTTCTTCCAGAGAACCCACACTATGATAACTGGCACCAGGAATGTTCAAAAAAAGAAAGTGTTATGATGCGGATTTGGAGCTAAATCATTTACCACTCACCTATCAATGAAGATACCATTACTGGTGGTAGATGGAACTCAGAGAGTCCCCAGCTCAAGATGGTGGTATAATTGTTAAAACTCATATTGTTGGTGAATTGGGATAATATAGCAGTGAAGGGGAAATGATCTAGCTGCTGTAATGTACCAGATGTTTTAAAAGCATAGATGGCAAAACTATTGCTAAACAACACTGATACCCTAGAAAATGATGGTGAAAAGTTGTGAAAAATTAATAGATAGCTAACTGAGAGGCAGGGCCAAGATGGCGGAGTAGTTAGACACTTTTGGTGGACCCTCTTACAACAAAGAACTGAAGAAACAAGTGATTCGATTATATGTGACAATCTAGGAGCCCTGAACATTAAAGGCAAAGTTAAGGAGCTGGTCTAAGTGGTGGGGGAGGGAGAGACGGTTTGGAAGCAGTGAGGAGGTGCCAGACCTGACCTGGCAAGAGCCTGAGCTCTTCAGGCCTGATCAGCTTGGGGGTGAGTGGTGAGGCAGCCAAGCATCAGTGCTTGTGAGGTGTATTCCACACCAGGAGAGATCTACCCGCTGAGAGTCCACTTGGCTGCGCAGAACCAGTGAAAAGGAGCCTTGATCGCCAAAAGATAAGTATTTGCATCCAGCCTACCACGTGGATCAAAAACACCCCACTCAGGGAAAAACCTCTCTCCCATTTACCTCTCCACTCCCTGCTCTGCACTGGGTCCTGGACCAGCTTGAGCAATTGCCAAGTCCCCAGGACCGGAAGTAGGATCCATCACACGCCCACAGCCATTCTCCTGGCCTTGGAGAGTGAACAAATTAACAAACAGGAAAAAATAAACTGCCAGCTCCCCTAAGCCAAAAACTCAGGGTAGGCACATCTCCTTTGCCTAGACTCAGGCATAAGGGATCCACAGACTTTGAGTGCCTTTCTCTCTGCATAGACTTGTGTGGGCCCATTTCAACAGTGTAGGCCCTTATTACCACAATACAGCAGGGTATAAACCAGAAGTCTAGCTTCAACTGTTTCAGCTATGAAGTGGCATGTTTGTGACATTTGACTCTGTTCTGCCCATTAAGCAGGGTCTTCACCTACCCGCATCAGGGCCCTGAGGACTGGGGGCTCCACCCACACCACCTAGCCACCTGTGATATGGGCCCAAGAATAAGAGGTGCCCCCCAGTCCTTCCAGCCAACAGCATTGGGTGTTCATAGTCTGGCTGCAAAACCCACCAACCTAAGCACTCTAGGGAACAGAGACACGCCTTTCTCCTGGACATGTGGGGGCGGCCGTCAGCCCTTTGCCTTACTCAGAGTGTGTCCCCATGCTGCAGCCAGATGCCTGTGCCTACACCAATCACCCATACCTGTCTAGGACTGTAGGTGAGTGCCTACACCACACACTTGGTGGCTATCTACATGGGCACCTGAGCTGAATCCATACAGGAGGAGTGGGAAGACTCCTGAACTCACATACCTAGTAACAGATCGAACCACCTGGCAACAGGACATTAGAGCTTTAAAGGCACTAATAATCAAACTAGCTCAGATGAGCAGCCTATTTGGGCATATCAAAACAAAACAAGAAGCTAGGACACAGTAAGCAAACATAAAATAAATAAATTTAACAACTTATTGATGGCTTGGAGACAACAGTCAGTATCAAATCACATAAAGAGGCAATCCATGATGGCTTCAGCAAGCTCCCAAAATAAAGAATCAAGAAATTTTCCAGAGGAGGAACATTTCTTGGAATTACTAGAGGCAGAATACAAAAGATTATAATATACAGAACTCTTCAAGAGGTTAGGAATGAAATTAATCGAAAGGCAGAACATGCAATAGAGGAAATTAAAAAGATTAGAGAAGAACATAACGACAAATTTAATAAGCTGCAAGAATCCATAGAGAGACAGCAATCAGAAATCCAAAAGATTAACAATAAAATTTCAGAGGCAATAGAAGTCAGAATTAGTGAGATTGAAGATAAAGCACCTGACACCAACTTATCTGAGGAAAAATCAGATAAAAAGATTTTAAAAAATGAAGAAACCCTAAGAATTATGTGAGATTCTATCAAGAGAAATAACCTACGA
This sequence comes from Trichechus manatus latirostris, assembly GCF_000243295.1. Lineage (NCBI taxonomy): Eukaryota > Metazoa > Chordata > Mammalia > Sirenia > Trichechidae > Trichechus > Trichechus manatus. Next base: position 614,947 of record NW_004444151.1, read on the forward strand.
GTGATTAGAGTACCAGAACGGGGGGGATAACAGAAAATACAGAGAGAATTGTTGAAGATTTGTTAGCAGAAAACTTCCCTGATATCGTGAAAGATGACAAGATATCTACCCAAGATGCTCATTGAACCCCACATAAGGTAGATCCCAAAAGAAAGTCACCAAGACATATTACAATCAAACTTACTAAAACCAAAGATAAAGAGAGAATCTTAAGAGCAGTTACGGATAAACGAAAAGTCACCTACAAAGAAGAGTCAATAAGAATAAGCTCAGACTACTCAGCAGAAACCATGCAGGCAAGAAGGCAATGGGATGACATATATAAAGCCTTCAAGGAAAAAAACTTCCAGCCAAGAATTATATATCCAGCAAAACTGTCTCTCAAATATGTTGGCAAAACTAGGGCATTTCCAGATAAACAGAAGTTTAGGGAACTTGCAAAATCCAAACTAAAATTACAAGAAATACTAAAGAGAGTCCTCCAGTTAGAAAATCAATAACATCAGATAACAACCCAAGACTAGAACACAGGACAGGGCAACCAGATATTAACCCAGATAGGGAAGTCACAAAAACAAACCAAAGCTACAACACTGAAAATAGGGAACAGATGTCAATATGTAAAAGATGACAATATTAAAACAAAAAAGAAAGACTTAAAAAATGTAGACATACATTTTTCATATGGAAAGGAAGTCAAGGCAGTATAAAGAAATAAAAGACTCCTATAAACTTAGAAAAACAGGTGTAAATATTAATGTAACCACAAAGGAAACTAACAATCCTATGTGTCAAAATAAAAAAACTAGAAAAATATAAAGACTCAGCACATACAAAATCAGTGACAATGAAAAAAATGAAAAGAAAACACATAAAGAAAAATCACTCAGCACAGAAAATTCAGTGGAACAAAGAAACCATGCACAACACACACAAAAAAGACATCAAAACGACAGCACTAAACTCATACCTATCAATAAACATGTTGAATGTAAATGGACTAATTGCACCAATAAACAGACATAGAGTGGCAGATTGGATAAAAAATCACGATCCGTCTATATGCCACCTACAAGAGACACACCTTAGGCTTAAAGACACAGACAAACTAAAACTCAAAGGATGGAAAAATATATATCAAGCAAACAACACTGAAAAAAGAGCAGGAGTGGCAATATTAATCTCTGAAAAAGTAGACTTTAAAGCAAAATCCACCACAAAGCATAAGGGAGGACACTATATAATGATTAAAGCATCAAAAAACCAGAAGGACATAACTGTAATAAATATTTGCACACTCAATGACAGAGCTCCAAAATATATACAACAAACTCTAACAACATTGAAAAGAGAGATAGACAGCTCCACAACAGTAGTTGGAGACTTCAACACACCACTTTCGGTGAAGTACAGAACATCCAGAAGAAGCTCAATAAAAATATGGAAGATGTAAATGCTATAATCAACCAACTTGATCTCACAGACATATACTGAACACTCCACCCAACAGCCAAGTATACCTTCTCTTCCAATGCACATGGAACATTCTCCAGAATAGACCACATATTAGGCTGTAAAGCAAGCTTTAACAAAATCCAAAGCACTGAAATATTATAAAGCATCTTTTCTGACCATAAAGCCATAAAAACAGAAATCAACAATATAAAAAGCAAGGGAAAAAAAATCAAACAAATGGAAACTGAACAACACCTTGCTCAAAAACTACTTGTGTTGCTTCTGCCTTTTATGAAGCATTTAGGTCACAGCTGTATTTGCCAGAAGCAGCAAAGGATTGTGTCAATTATAGCACCGAGATGAAGAGGAAATTTTCTCTGCTTTATGTGGATTCTATGATACCATTATCAGAGTTTTCTCCAGAGCCCATCAGGTCCAAGAAGGTTATAATTTTGCTTCTTTTCATCAGAACTTTAATCAAAACTCGGTTTATCACTAAAAAATTACACTAAAGAAACTTTGTGTTGTTGATAGCTGCTGTAGAATTAGCCACCAACTCATGGTGACCCTATGCACAATGGAACAAATTCTGCCCCATTTTGTGCTGTTGCAAACTACAACTGACAGATGGGTTGTGGTTGGGCATAAAGTGCATTGGCTGAGAATTGAACCTAGGTCTCCTGCATGAAAGGTGAGATTTCTACTACTGAACCACTAATGTCCCCATTAAAAAAAAAAAAAAAAAATTATTAATCAAATTAAATGGACTCTGTGTAAATCTAGTTTATAAATTTGTGTATGCTACTTTATCTTTACCTGTTTATTAATTGTGATTTTTTTTTTTGAAATAAAATGTAGAAACTCAGATCATGCCAGTTTAGACAAAAGGGAAATTCCTTGTTAGGAAACTGAAATGGTTCAGAGAATCAAAGAAAAGTATAAGCAACTAAATGGTGAGAAAGGACATCTGACTCTGGCCAATATGGAATAATAGGGACTGGATTTAACCTCCGCCTGAAAAAAACAAACAAGCAAGAAATACACCAGACATCTATAGGAAAAAAATGGTTTTCAAAGGACTGGATAAGAGCAAACAAGGCTATTGATTCCTGAGAGATGGAAAACAAATTAGGTGAGCCTTATCATGGTCCTTCAGTGATTTTCTCAGTTTGCTCTCAGCTACTAACCAAAAGATTGGTAGTTCAAACCCATCCAGTGGCACCACAGAGAAAAGGCCTGGTGATCTGCTTTTGTAAGATTGTAGCCAAGAAAACCCTCTGGAGCACAGCTCTACTCCACAACATGTGGGGTTGCCATAAGTTGAAGCAACTCAACAGCTATGGGTTTGGTTTTGTTTTTTGATTTATAATTGCCCTAGCTAACTGCCTTGAGGAGATTTCTTAAATGCAATTCGGGGAAGGAGAACCAGTGGACCCCATGAGTTGATGAACTGAGAGTCTGGGAAGATCTAAGCCAGTAGAGTTTGCAGGACATAGTACTGGACAGGAGAGAGCTGCAGAGAGTACTCGGTAGACCTGAGGAGGGTCCCTCTTCTATATATTGATTGATACATGTGTTTAAGGAAACTACCTAAGGTTGCGGAAAGAATCATTTAAGATAATTAGAAGAAACAGTGCCTAGCATTCACTCAGGGCTAAGAACAGTGCCTGCTTCTATCGGCCGGAAAGAAAGTCCTCAGGAATCATGGGGCTTTGGGTACAATAGTCAGAAGAGTCTTCCCTCAGTAGTGAGGAATAATTAGGCAAAGACTAAAAGTTGCTTTGCTCCCTCTAACAGATCTTAAACAAAAGACCCAAAAGAATCAAACAATTTCCAAGTAACTTAATAGAGTCCCATAACCAAGTTCAAGGATATATGCAGAGTTTCCAGACACCTCATAAGAATGGCAGCTGATTTCTCATTGAAAACATTGCAAGTGAGAAGACAGCAAGGCAGTACCTTTAAAGTACTAAGAAAAAAATAACCTGTTACCCTAAAATTCTATAATGAACAAAATTATCTTTTGAAAATGAAAGCAAAAAGGAGGTGGGACCAAGATGGCAGGGTAGTCAGATGCTTCCTGTGGTCCCTCTTACAACAAACACCAGAAAAAAAAAGCGAATTGATTATGTATAACAATCTAGGGGCCCTGAACATCAAAGACAAAGTTGAGAAATTGGACTGAGTGGCAGGGGGAAGGAAAGACAGTTCAGAAGCAGCGAGGAGTTGCCAGACCTAACCTGGCTGGCACCAGTACACTGCAGGCTGGATCAGCTGGCAAGTGAGGGTGAGGCAAGCAGTGGCACTCAGGACACATTTTCCACACAGGAGAGACCAAGTGGCCGAGTCTGCTCAAGCCTCCAGGACCAGTGAGAAATGGCTCTCAATCGGAGAACAATAAGTACAAGCGTCTAACCTACTGCCAGGATCAAGCCCCCCCACTTGGGAATTACCTCACCCCATTTACCTGTACCCTCCCCACTCTGCTCCGGGTCCTGATCCAGCTTCAGGGATTGCTGCACCCCCTAGGCTGGAAGTAGGACGCATCACGTGCCCTGAGCCATTCTCCCAGCCTTGAAGAGGGAACAAATTAACAAACAGGAAAAAATAATCTGCCAACTCCCCTAAGCTGAGCACTCAGGGCAGGCACGGCCCCTTTGCTTAGGCACAGGCATAAGGGGTCCACGGACTTTGAATGTCTTTCACCCCTGCATAGACCTATGTGGGCCCATTTCAACAGCATAGGCCCTCATTAGCACAGTACAGCAGGGTATATACCTGAAGCCTATTTTCAACTGTATCAGCTATAAGGAGAAGTAGAAGATTCACGACATTTGACACTGCCCTGCCCATTAAGCAGGGTCCTCACTAACCCATATCAGGGGCCTGAGGACTGGTGGCTCCATCCACTCCACCAAGCCACCCATGACAGGGGTCCAGGAATAAATGGTGCCACCCTGTCCTTACAGCCAACAACACTGGGTGCCCATAGTCCTGCTGCAAAACCCACACACCTACATGGTCTAGGGAACAGGGACACATCTTTTACCCAGACACTCAAGGGCAGTCATCAGCCCACTGCCTTGCTCAGACCATGACCCCTTAATGTAGCTAGATACCTGTGCCTACTCCAATTAACCTTGCCTGCTGAGGACTGTAGGTGAGAGCTTGCACTACACATTTAGTTACCAATGACCTGGCCACCTGAGCTTAACCCATACAAGAAAGGAAAATGGACTCCTGGGCTCACATACCTAGTAACAGCTCTAACCACCTGGAGACAGTACCTGAGAGCTTCAAAGATGCCAATAATCAAACTAGCAAACATGAGCAGTTTATTTGGGCATACGAAAACAAAACAAGAAACTAGGACACAGCAAACAAAAGAAATATAATAACTTATTGATGGCTCAGAGACAACAGTCAATATCAAATCACATAAACAGGCAGACCATGATGGCTTTAGCAAGCCACCAAAACAAAGAATCAAGAAATCTTCCAGAGGAAGATAACTTCTTGGAATTAAAGGAAGTAGATTCAAAAGATTAATATACAGAGCTCTTCAAGATATCAGGAAGGAGATCATGCAAAACACAGAACAAGTAAGGAACACACAAACAAAGCAATAGAGGAACTTAAGAAGGTTATAGAAGAGCATAATGACAAATTTAACAGGCTGCAAGAATCTATAGAGAGATAGCAAACAGAAATTCAAAAGACTAACAATAAAATTTCAAAATTAGGCAACTCAATAGAAAATCATAGGAGCAGAACTGAAGCAATAGAAGTCAGAATTAGTGAGACTGAAGATAAAGTACTTGACATCAACTTATTTGAGGAAAAAGAAGATAAAAAATTTTTAAAAATGAAGAAATCCTAAGAATTATGTGGGACTCTAACAAGAGAAATAACGTGCGAGTAATTGGAGTGCCAGAAGGGGGAGTGAAGGAGGAATAACAGAAGACGCAGAAAGAATTGTTGAAGATTTGTTGACAGAAAACTTTCTTGATATCGTGAAAGATGACAAGATATCTATCCAAGTAGCTCATCGAACCCCACATAAGGTAGATCCCAAAAGAAAGTCACCAAGTCATATTATAATCAAACTTGCCAAAACCAAAGATAATTCTAAGAGTGGCTAGGGATAAACAAAAAATCATCTACATGGGAGAGTTAAAAAGACTAAGCTCTGACTAATAAGCAGGAATCATGTAGGCAAGAAGGCAGTGGGATGACATAGATAAAGCCTTGAAGGAAAAAAATTCCCAGCCAAGAATTATATATCCAGCAAAACTCACTCAAATATGGTGGTGAAATTAGGGCATTTCCAGATAAACAGAAGTTTAGGGAATTTGCAAAAACCAAACCAAAATTACAAGAAATACTAAAGGGAGTCCTCTAGTTATAAAATCAATAACATCAGATAACAACCCAAGATTAGAAAACAGGACAGAGCAACCAGTTATCAATCCAGATAAGGAAGTCACAAAAATAAATCAAAGCTAAAACACTGAAAATAGGGAAACAGAGATATCAATATGTAAAAGATGACAACATTAAAACAAAAAAGGGAGACCGAATAATGTAGTCATACATCTTTCATATAGAGAGGAAGTCAGGGCAATATAAAGAAACAAAAGATTGGTTTAAACTTAGAAAAATAGAGGTAAATATTCAGGTAACCACAAAGGAAACTAACAATCCTACATATCAAAATAAAAAACAAGGAAAACATAAACGCTCAGCAAATACAAAATCAACAACAATGAAAAAGATGAAAAGAAAATATATAAAGAAAATCGACTCAGCACAGAAAATTAAGTGGAACAGAGAATATGTCAACAACATGCACACACAAAAAACACCAAAATGAAGGCATTAAACTCATACCTATCAATAATTACGCTGAATGTAAATGGACAAAATGCACCAATAAAGAGACACAGAATGGCAGAATGGATAAACAAAACATGATCCGTCTATATACTGCCTACAAGAGACACATCTTAGACTTAAAAACACAAACAAACTAAAACTCAAAGGATGGAAAAAAATACAAGCAAACAACAATCAAAAAAGAGCAAGAGTGGCAATATTAATCTCTGACAAAATAGACTTTAAAGCAAAATCCACCACAAAGGATAAAGAAAGACACTATATAATGATTAAAGGATCAATATACCAGGAGGACAGAACTATAATAAATATTTATGCACCCAATGACAGGGCTCCAAAATACATAAAACAAACTCTAACAGCACTGAAAAGAGAGATGGACAGCTCCACAATAATAGTAGGAGACTTCAACACAACACTTTCAGTGAAAGACAGAACATCCCAAAAGAAGCTCAATAAAGACATGGAAGATTTAAATGCCACAATCAACCAACCTGATCTCATAGACATATACAGAACACTCCACCTAACAGTAGCCAAGTATACTTTCTTTTCCAACACACATGGAACATTCTCCAGAATAGACCACATATTAGGCCACAAAGCAAGCTTTAACAGAATCCAAAGCATCAAAATATTACAAAGCATCTTTTCTGACCATAAAGCCATAAAAGTAGAAATCCGTAACAGAAAAAGCAAGGAAACAAAAACAAGCACATGGAAACTAAACAACACCTTGCTCAAAAACTACTGGGTTATAGAAGAAATTAAGGACAGAATAAAGACATTCACAGAATAAAATGAGAAGGAAAACACATCCTACCAGAACCTTTGGGACACAGCAAAAGCAGTGCTCAGAGGTCAACTGAGAGCAATAAATGCACACATCCAAAAAGAAGAAATGATCAAAATCAAAACATTAACTCTACAACTTGAGCAAATAGAAAGAGAGCCACAAAAGAAGCCCTCAGGCACCAGAAGAAAGCAAATAATAAAAATTAGAACAGAATTAAAAGAAACAGACAATTAAAATTAAAAAAAAAAAAAAAAACAATTGAAAGAGTTAACAAGACCAAAAGCTGGTTCTCTGAAAAGATCAA
>NW_004444151.1:622497-642770 GCF_000243295.1 Trichechus manatus latirostris
AAAAACTGTACTCTAACAAATTTGAAAACCCAGAGGAAAAGAACAAATTTCTAGAAACACATTACCTACCCAAACTAACACAGAGGTAGAACAACTAAAACCCATAACAAAAGTAGAGATTGAAAAGGTAATTAAAAAACTCCCAATAAAAAAATGCCCTGGCCCTGATGGCTTCACTGGAGAATTATACCACACTTTCAGGGAAGACTCAACACCACTACTACTAAAGGTATTTCAGAGCACAGAAGAAGATGGAATACTCCCAAACTCATCCTATGAAGTCAGCATAACCCTGATACCAAAACAAGGTAAAGACACTACAAAAAAAGAAAATTATAGACTGATATCCCTCATGAACTTAGATGCAAAAATCCTCAACAAAATTCTAGCCAATAGAATCCAACAACATATCAAAAAGTAATTCACCATGACCAAGTGGGATTCATACCAGGTATGTAGGGATGGTTCAACATTAGAAAAACAATCAATGTAATCCATCACATACATAAAAGAAAATACAAGAACCACATGATCTTATCAATTGATGCAGAAAAGGCATTTGACAAAGTCCAACACCCATTCATGATAAAAACTCTCAGCAAAATAAGAATAGAAGAGAAATTCCTCAACATTATAAAGGGCTTTTATACAAAGCCAACAGCCAACATCATCCTAAATGGAGAGAGTCTGAAAGTGTTCTCCTTGAGAATGGGAACCAGACAAGGATGCCCTCTATTACCACTCTTATTCAACATTATGCTGGAGGTCCTAGCCAGAGCAACTAGGCTAGAAAAAGAAATAAAGGACATCCAAATTGGTAAGAAAGATGTAAAAGTATCCCTATTTGCAGATGATATGATCTTATACACAGAAAACCCCAAAGAATCTACAGGAAAACTACCGTAACTAATAGAAGATTTCAGCAAAGTATCAGGATACAAGATAAATATGCAAAAATTGGTTGTATTCCTCTACACCAACAAAGAAACCTTCAAAGAGGAATTCATCAAATCAATATCATTTACAATAGCCCCCAAGGAAATAAAATACTTAGGAATAAATCTAACCAGAGACGTAAAAAACCTATACAAAGAAAACTGCAAGACACTACTGCAAGAAACCAAGAGACCTACATAAGTGAAAAAACATACCTTGCTCATGGATAGGAAGACTTCACATTGTGAAAATGTCCATTCTACCCAAGGTAATCTACAGACACAATGCAATCCTGATCCAAATTCCAATGATATTTTTTAATGAGATGGAGAAACAAATAGCCAACTTCATATGGAAAGGGAAGAGGCCCTGAATAAGTAAAGTATTACTCAAGAAGAAGAACAAAGTGGGAGGCCTCACACTACCTGATTTTAGAACCTATTATACTGTCACACTAGTCATAACAGCCTGGTACTGGTACAACAACAGATACATAGACTAATCAAACAGAATTGAGAATCCAGACATAAATTTATCTGCCTATGAGCAACTGATATTTGACAAAGGCCCAAAGTCCGTTAATTGGGGAAAAGACTGTCTCTTTAACAAATGGTGCTAGAATAACTGGATATCCATCTGCAAAAAACTGAAACAACACCCATACCTCAAACCATGCACAAAAACTAACTCAAAATGGATCAAAGACCTAAATATAAAATTGAAAATGATAAACATCATGGAATAAAAAATAGGAACAATGCTAGAAGCCCTAATACATGGCATAAACAGAATACAAAACATAACTAACAAAGCATAAACACCAGAAGAGAAACTAGATAACTGGGAGCCCCTAAAAATCAAACACTTATGCTCATCAAGAGACTTCACCAAAAGAGTAAAAGGACAACCTACAGACTGGGGAAAACTTTTTGGCTACAACGTATGTGATCAGGGTCTAATCTCTAAAATCTATAAGATACTGCAAAACTTCAACAACAAAAACATAAATAACCTAATTGAAAAATGGGAAAATCATACGAACAAGCACTTTACCAAAGAAGATTGGCCTGAATGGCTGCTAACAGATACATGAGGAAATGCTCATGATCATTAGCTATTAGAGAAATGCAGATCAAAACTACAATGAGATACCATCTCACTCCAACAAGGACAGCATTAATCCAAAAAGCACAAAATAATAAATATTGGAGAGGTTGTGGAGAGACTGGAATACTTATACACTGCTGGTAGGAATGTAAAATGGTGCAATCACTTTGGAAATTGATTTGGCACTTCCTTAAAAAGCTAGAAATACAAGTACCATACCATCCAGGAATCCCGCTCCTTGGAATATATCCTAGAGAGATAAGAGCCAACACACAAATAGATATACGCATAACCATGTTCATTGCAGCACTGTTCACAATAACAAAAAGATGGAAACAACCTAGGTGCCCATCAACAGATGAATGGATAAACAAATTATGGTACATACACACAATGGAATACTATGCAATGGTAAAGAACAATTATGAATCTGTGAAACTTCTCATAACATGGATGAATCTGGAAAGCACTATGCTAAGTGAAATTAGTCAGTTGCAAAAGGACAAATATTGTAAGAGACCACTATTATAAGAACTCAAGAAAAGGTTTAAACACAGAGGAAAATATTCTTTGATGCTTACGAGAATGGGGAGGGGAGAGATGGGAATTCACTAACTAGGTAGTAGACAAGAATTGTCTTAGGTGAAGGGAAGGACTACACACAATACAGAGGACGTCAGCTCAACTGGACTAAACCAAAAGCTAAGAAGTTTCCTGAATACATCCAAACACTTTGAAGGGCAGTGTAGCAGGCGCAAGGGTCTGGGGACCATGGTTTCGGGGGACATTTAGGTCAATTGGCATAACAAAGTTTTATTAAGAAAATTTTCTGCTACTCACTTTGGTGAGTGGCCTCTGGGGCCTTAAAATCTAGTGAGCGGCCATCTAAGATGCATCAATTGGTCCCAACCACCTGGAGTAAAGGAGAATGAAGAATACCAAAGACGCAAGGGAAATATTAGCCCAAGAGACAAAAAGGGCTACATAAATCAGAGACTCCATCAGCCTGAGACCAGAAGAAACAGATGGTGCCCGGCTACCACAAATGACTGCCCTGACAAGGAACAAGATAGAAAGTCCCCCTGATGGAACAGGAGAAACGTCGGGTGCAGAACTCAAATTCTAGTAAAAAGACCAGACTAAATGATCTGACTGAGACTGGAGGAACCTCAGAAGACATGGCCCCTGGACTCCCTGTTAACCCAGAACTAAACCCATTCCCAAAGCCAGGTCTTCAGACAAAGATTAGACTGGACTATAAGACATAAAATGATACTCGTTGAAGAGTGCGCCTCTTAGCCCAAGTAGATAAACAAGACTAAATGGGGAGCTTCTGTTCAGAGGCAAGATGAGAAGGCAGAGAGGGTGAAGAGCTGGTTGAATGGACATGGGAAATCTGAGGTGGAAAAGAGGAGTGTGCTAGCACATTATAGGGATAGAAACTGGGGTCACATAACAATGTGTGCATAAATTTTTCTATGAGAAACTAACTTGAGCGGTAAACTTTCACCTAAAGCACAATTTAAAAAAGAAAGGTATTAGGAAAGGATTTTGATATGAGCCTACGAGTTTGATGAAGCTGCAATCTAAATGTTGTCCACAAAGATTTATATTGTTTCTGTTGTTCTTTCTTACACAGTAATAACTTGTTCCAGGCTTTCAATAAAAACGCTTGTGAAAAGTTTTTGAATATTAAAAAAAAAAAAAAAGGAAAGCAAACTAAATTTTTTTTCCACACCTAGAAAAGCTGAAAAAAATTATCACCATAAAACATTCACTACTTAAAAATGTTAAAGGAACTCCTTCAGGCAAAAAGAACATTATACCAGGTAGAAATATAGATTTACAAAATGGAAGAAAGAGCACCAGAAATGGAAATTATTACTACATGGGTAAATACATAACACATTTTTCTTATAAATGGTTGGAAGGGCAGAGATGCAGCTGGACTTCAGGGATAACTCAAGCCAGGCACTAAAATACCACAGGATACATATGTCTCCACTCTGCTTCTAGCATTACCTTAGCTTCACCTTTGATCATTTTTATCATAAAATATTTGTCAAACGTAGGCATCTATTGTATACTGTGCTATGAGTGACACGTAATAACAATTAACTAATGTTGTTGTTAGGTGTTGTTGAGTCAATTTCGACTATACCAACCCCATGTGGCAGAGTAGAACTATCCCATTGGGTTTTCTAGGCTGTAAACCTTATAGAAAGAGCCCTGCTGGCACAGTGGTTAAGTGCTCAGCTGCTAACCAAAAGGTCAGCAGTTCAAATCCACCAGCTGCTTTGCAGGAGAAAGATGTGGCAGTCTGCTTCCATAAAAATTACAGCCTTGGAAACCCTATGGGACGGTTTTACTATGTCCTATAGGGTCGCTATGAGTCAGAAACGACTTAACAGCAACAGGTTTGGTTTCTTGGTTTTAATCTTTGCAGGAGCAGATAGTCAGGTCTTTCTCCCGCAGAGCTGCTGGGCAGGTTCTAACCGCCAACCTTCCAGTTGTGTAGCCAAGCGCTTAACTGTTGTACCACCTATAATATCTCATGTATTAGGCAGCATCAGGAAATGAATTATCCTAAAGAAATATATTTTCTGGATAACTGAAATTAAGCATTTTTTAAGTTTTTTTTTGCATTTTTTGAAACATTTTGATCATTATACATGGAAATCCCTTAGAAATTTACTTTCATTTTTTTTCACATTAATACTCCAGTAGCAAAATAATATATGCAATATATGCAATGAAAGGAGCTCAGAATTATCATAATGAATATATTATTATAAAGAGGACAATTAATGTTTGAACAACTATTTGCCCCCATACAAGATAGTCCCAACCTGACTTGTTTTAGTTCTTGAATTTGTCTTTATTTTACCTTTTGCCCTGACCCACGATACCAGCTTCTCGTACATTCCTACTCGCTCCTTTCTGTGTGCACTTTTAAGCTATAACTCCTCTCCATCTAATTTATATATTGGCTGTCGTGAAGACACTGGTGCAAAAGATTACTTCTAATTTCCTTTGGACTGTGAAATCATAGTAAAGTTTTCACCTCAGATAAAAGAAAAAGCAAAGAAAGGGAATATAAAAACGTTACAAATTTTACCTATCCCAAACGTTTCTTCCTAGCAGAAGAAAGTTGACTTATTTTAACCTGTTTTGTGTTCAAGCGTTTGTTTATTATGGCTTAATCTAGTTGGCATTTGAGTTTGGCAGTCTTATCGTGCTGCTGGACTTACCTAATATTTTCCTGCATCCCTTTCTTTTTCTTCTCTGTTATTTTCTAACATTTCTTTCCCTCCCTCCTACATACAATTGCTATTCAGAGGACTATGATCACACAGTGTGGATATGAGTCAGGCGAATCCATTCTGGCTTATTTACTCACTTATTTCTGCATAAATACAAACACATTCAGCTGAAAAGCACAAATCATATTACCTACTACACATGTAAAGAATAATAGAAGCAATGTGCTTCTATAGGGTCCTGGAAGCGAAGTATTAAAACGCCTTGGAAGTAAAATATTATGTATATTTTTTGAATCATGCATGGTAGAAAACATTTAAAGATCACAAACTACATGAAAAAATCTTATTAGAGGAACATATTATTTTAGTCAGGGTTCAATCAAGGGAAGAGGGTCACTATGAGTTTGTGGAATAAACGATTGATTGTAGGAATTAAACCTTGCATAGTTGTAAAGAGGAGTTGAGAATTTGTTATATAAATGAGCTAAAGATGGTCTCTGTGTATTGACTCCAGGTCGTTTATTTTTTCACAGTAAGCTGGAGACTATTAGCCCCAAAAGCCCACTAGTACCAACCTCAAATTTTTACACACCCAACTGCTTTGAAAACAGCCTAAATGAGGAGACTTTTTGCTATTTAGAGCCTGCCTGATTTGTGTAACTCACAAAACTGCATCTAAAGCCCTAGATAAGATAAACCCCATAGTGATAAATACCCCAAGTTGCTGCTGCGGTTGGAGCTCTCTGACCCAGAGACTCCCCACCTTGCTGCTGAGGTATATTGCCTAGATAGGTAATCCCGCACTCTGTGCTCTGCTTTCTCCCCTAGGATTTCCCTGCCCTCTTCCCCTTGTGGTGGCCTTCCCCTGCACTGCTTACCTTTGGAGGATCTTCTGCTATATGGGACTGCCCTCCCCACATAAATCTGTCAAAGTGTTGATCCCGATAAACAGTTTGTTGTGCGACAATGCCATGTCATTGTCATATCATTTCAGCTCATCAGCCCCCAAATCCCTTGAACTCACTATAGAAGTGAAGGTCCAGAATAGGTTTGGAGGAACATAGAATAAGTTACTGCAAAAGAGAAACTCATGGAGAAGTCCAGTTTTCCTCTGTGTATCTATTATATTTGTGGTAGCACGTGGTGGTAAGCCTGGGCCAGAGCCCAGTACAAGGGAGAAAAGATGAACGTAAAATGGAAGAATGTGCAGGCAAACTGGAACAGATCAGGCACCTTTGCATCTGTCCATCACTGAACATGACCATGCAAAGAGTTTCAGGGAGTAAAAGACAATGTAGAAGACGTGTTTCTGTTTTAGAAAATACAGATACAGAATCATATAGAGGAGACTCGGAGAAATGCAGTTCTCAACCAAGTTTGTACAGCACAAATTGCTATACATGTGTATCTATAGTTTTCATCATCTTTTCCAGATTGTCATGTTGCATGGGAGAATGTTTTATTGATTCCATAAGTTGATCAGTGCCAAGATGATCATTTGCAAACACTATAATATTATAGCAAACAAATATCAATGCTTCATTTGGTAGGGAATTTGGATTTTCACTATGCCATAAAAAATAAATAAATAAGCTTAATTAATTTGAAAACCAGCATGGAGATACTGGGTTCTACTCTTCTGTTATGTCTCCATGAAGCTGATTTGAATTGTCTGAGACTTGAGACGTCAGGACAATGCCAAATCACTTTTTTTTTTTTTTAGAAGATTTGTCCAAAGTGCTGTGCTAACTGACTAACAGTACCAGATTCAAATTTCTCTAAGTGAAGTAATACAGGCTTCAGGAATTGAGGTGAGGAGCACCTCCCTTCATCAAGTTGTTCTAGTAGATGGAAGACCAAGTCATGACCTACAGCTACATCCCCTATAATACACCAGTCAACCTCTACTAAATGCGTCCTTTAAGCAGTTTTTTCCCCTAGTAAATAACATACTTGTATGATTAGACAATAGGAAAATAATTAAAAATACAGATGCCTTGCATGTGAATTGGCCCATCCCCTAGGCACAACAAATGTATAGCTTTATCAATTAGAACATAGATAAAGAGGAATTTATGGATAAGTAAGGAAGGTCAGCAGTTTCTAGCCTCTTCCACTCAACTCCACTCTTGTTTTCCTTTTCCTGACATAACCTTTTTACAAGTCCTAGCATCAAAATAACCGCTCCAGGACCCACACACACATACGTGCACATACTTTGAACTTCCTAAAAGTTATTAATATCACACGCATTAGGATACCCAAAGAATGACAAAAGGTAAAGAAAATGGTTAAAGTAGAGACTGACTATGGGAAACAATAAAGAGAGGTGGTGAAGTGCTATTTCTTCATAGTGAGCCATAGTGAATGGCAATGAAAACATATGAGGCATCTGCAGTTCAGGGAATTAGATTGGATGGATAACACAGAGAGGGATTTAGAAAAAAAAAAAAAAGTAACTGCACATGTGAGGATGATGAAGATCATTGATTATGATTCCTGTTGAGTTCACCCCTGGAACAAATCCAATGTTAAGTGGCTTTGGAAAAGTTGATATACTTATAACAGGGAATCTTGGTTAGGTTGGAACTGAGCTCTAAATATATAATCTCTCTCTTCCATCTCCACTCCCCTACCCTCCAAAGAGTTACTCTCTGTGCTCTGGGCTTTAAGCCTCCTTATCTGGAATTCTTGGGGTACCTCATTCTTAATCTGTATGATGTCTAGGAGACTCTTAGGAAAGAATTGGTGCCAACCAACTCTATTTGCTGTTGATACAGATGCAGACATACCTGACACACTGGGTTAGTGGAGAATGGAGGAACTGGAGGCTTAGAAGACAAATATTAAAGAGGTACAACACATATTCCTAAATAAGAAAGGAATCCTCTTCACAATGGTGAGCTGATGCAGTAAAAGGTCTTACACGTCAGCAGGGGCCAAGTTCTATATATGCTGTGAGGTTGTATTTGACAATCATGTGACCCAACATCATCCTTCTTGAGTCTCTATGCATCTGAGAAAGAACCTATCTGTGGGGAAAATGTCAAACCTTTAACAACTAGGGACTAAGTAACAGTGTTATAGGAAATCCTCGAATAGATTTTGGCAAGGAAAAAGAAAGACATTTTAGTACCAGCCAGAAAGAGAAAGAGGTGAACAAGGGTAAGGAGATTCAGGCAGTGGAGAGAAGAGATAATCCCAGATCAGAGGTCAAGCGAGGTGAACACCATTCATTCATAGGAAATATGGATATAGCATTGGCAGCCTTAAAACTGTAAGACATGATCTGTTGTGGTGCAAGCTTACATCTAGGGGGCATGCAAAGACTAACCTAAAGGAGATCTGCAAGTGATACAGGGTCCTAAGCTGATCAGAGAACTTAAGACCAACGTAACTGGGCAATAGTAAAACCAGCAGGATGCAGCATGGGAATGTTAAGAGTAACAGACAATGCAGTAGACAAAGTAGAGTCTCAGATAATGTCTGTATTTATGTATGACACATCCAACTCACCCCTATCAATATTTACAGAAATGCCAGAGAACTGGAGGGTGTGGTTTTGCTTCTTTGAAAAGGGAAGATATTATTAATCCAGCAAATTTAAGGACAAACTACAAAATGGTATTAAACACACAAATAGGCAGGAGTTGTAATTTTGGTATCAATTTTAATATGATTGCAAGAAAGTCTCATAAGGTGACGAGGCCTGGAATATAATGGTTATATTTGTGAGGGGAGACAGTCATCTAGATTTATGATTCGAGTCCTGGATAATACACATTTGTACAGCAGATTGTTTACTAACTCTAGAGCTTGAGCCAGTTGATTTTAGAACAATGGCTGAGGCACAATGCGAAAATGTGTACATCATCAACAGATGTGGAGTCTGAGAATGCACTTTTAGTGCTAGACTCAAGCAGTGAACTCAGGAATATTGAAATTAATGTCCTCTAAAGCACTGCTTTGGAGTCCCTGAATAGTTCAAATGGTTGATGTATTTGGCTGCTAGCCAAAAGGCTGGTGATTCAAGTCCATCCAGACTCACCTTGGAAGAAAGACCTGGCAATCTACTTCCAAAAAATATCAGCCATTGAAAACTCTATGACGCACAGTTCTACTCTGACATACATAGGATTGCCATTAGTTAGAGTCGACTCAAAGATAACTGGTTTGTTTGGTTTTAATGGACTGCTTTAAAACCCAATGGAGCTAAAACAAACAAACAAACAAAAAAGGCAACCCTACACAAGCTAGCTGGCCTTTATAATCAATATCTGATCATCAACAGTATCATGTAAAATGAGGGTCATCTAGAAAGTGCTCCTTAAGTCCTCTACCCTCAACACAGACTTTCTAGACTATTCTAGAAGAACAGAGGGAGACTCGTCAGATGTGACAAATATTTAGTATGACAGTATCTCTCTAGCCTAAGTGTGAGGATGCTGACAGAGACGAACCTGTATCCTGGGCTATGCTGTTCACATATGAATGTCTATACTGGGATGATTTCAACCTCTGATGGCAACCCTGTGGTCTTAAAATCGGAGAAACGTTTTGTAGAATTCTGTGCTAGCCCCAAATGAGACCTTGCACTCTAGCTAAAGCATGCCAATGAGATGTTAAAAAGGTAAAAAATAGTAAAAGGAGAAGAAACAAAATGGTTAATTGAAACCCTGCCGAAATTTCCAGAAGTCATTCATGGGCTCTGGGCAGACAGAGCCTCCTTAACTGTGGCAGATTTATGGGAACAGTTAAACAGGAGTTCAAAACAATGAATACATTCAGAACCACAGAGGTTAAATGTTCTAAGACCTGTCAGATGGGAGGGAATAAAGTATCTGTCTATGTTTTATAGGGAAAAAAATATCCTGCTCCAGAAAGCTTTAGAGAAAATGTCATAACTAAGTCAGGCTAGGCTCACCCTTAATTAAGTGCTTCCATTTATTTTAGGCAGCAAAAAAAGTAAGGGTGGTTGACAATGTTATAGCAAGAAAACCTAATGTTGGAGGAGATAGGGTGGAGGTCACCCCTGAGGAGAAACAAAAGAAAAAGAAACAAAACAGTGATGAAAGAACCCCAGCGATCAGTGCAACAAATAACTAAACCTCAGAGTTCCTCAAGGAACTTCAAAGTACAACAAGTCTAGAAAAAGCACCATTCATCTTTAGAGAGAAAGTGTATCTGTTGCAACCCTTTGAAAATCAGTGAATCCCACCAGTTTGTAATGGGTGAACCCACTTTTGGGTTTGAAAAGTAAAAGCTTTAAAACTAAAATTAGCTTGAAAACACATGCAATGAGTAACCCGCTTCTGTAATGAACTTGTCTTTAGCAAGCAGGTAGGACCCTGGAAGAACCACGTGAGTGGCTCAGAGGGTTGATGTGTGGGCACGATCAATTTTGAAACCTTCCGCTCAGCCATCAGAAAATAATGCAATAACTAAATGCCCCTGATCCAAGGTCCACAGTAAAGACCAAGATAGAAAGTTCTCCAAACATTGGCTGTGCAACGGTTCTCTTCTAATTCTCTGATTTGTGGCCCAAACCTGAGGATGCAGATACCAGCTCACACATATGAATGAATTGCAACCACCTCAGGATTGCTGTTAAGCAAAGGACATCTATTTGCCAGGCGCTGGATTACATGAATCCCTAAGAGATGCCCTCCAGTATCAGAAAGAATCCTAAATGTGATAATAGCGTTGAACAGGCCAGTAGTAAGGTAAAAGCAGTTTTGGAAACACAACTGGTACCCTCAAAATGGACTTTCGCAAGCCACTCTAAATTTAGACTCTTTCAAGCATGTTTAAGGCTACCTGACCTATGGAAATAAAAGCCCCAGCTCTGGAAAAATACCAGGTATTGCAATTAAAAGATTGTATTTTCCTTTCCTACTATTGCATAAAATGAACTTTCAAAGGGACTGTAAAGATTGCACATGGGGTGAATGGAGAAGAACATATTGGCTGGGCAAAAACTGAGACTCAGATGCTGGCATATGGAGCAGGCAACACTCCCCACCCGCAGAGTCATTGTGTGTGTATATTCACACATAAATGAGCCAAGTACACTTAAATATTACAGAAAGCTCATAGACAAATTGGAACACACAAGGACACTTAAATGTTATAGAAAGTTCAAAGAGATCTTTAACTGTTCCAGAAATGCTTGCACATGTTCTGTAAGTGTCCATCCAGATTCTCTGATTTTCATATGATCCAAGAAGTCAATAAAAATAATTCCATTCATTAATTCCATAATTCAGTAAAGACCCTGCCTTCAACCAGCTTACATTCCAGAAATAACGGGCAAAAAATAGTTCAACAAAACCATCAAATTCGTATATAATATGTCAGGTGGCCACAAACAACAACAACAACAACAAAAAAAGTTGCCATGAAGTTGATTCCGACTCATAGCAACACTACAGAACAGAGTAGAACTGCCCCATAGAGATTCCAAGGAGCAGTTGGTGGATTCGAACAGTTGACCTTTTGGTTAGCAGCCAAGTGCTTAATCACTGCATCATAAGTGCTACAATAATAATAATAAAGCAGAGGGAAAAAAAGAATAAAAAATAACAGGGAATGCTGTTTCATAAAATAACAACGAAGCCCTCTCTGATAAGGTGAAAAGCAAAGGAAACCCAAGGGAAGTGAGCGGAAGAGAGCATAAAAGAAGACATGCTGACATCTGTGGCAGAAAATTCCAAGGGAAAACCACAAATGTAAAGGCCGTGAAGTGGAGCATGATGGCTATTTTAAGGACAGCAAGGAGGAACGGTAGGAGATGTGGTCATTGAATAGCAGGGGTCTAGATCACCAGAGGCTTTGCAAGCCATGGTTAGTACTTTGAACTATTTTAAGTAAGATGGGAAGTCATTGGAGGAATTACTTGATCTAATTTAAATTTAAAACCACTCTATGGCTAGTGCGTGGAACACTGATGGTATAGTGTCAAGAACAGAAGCTAGGAGAGAAATTGGAAGGCTATTGAATTAGTCCAGGTGAAAGAAGATGTTGGCTGGAGCCAGTGTGATAGTATTGGATGAAGGTGATAAGAAGCAATATCCTGAGACTATTTCAAAAAGTCAAGAGGATTTTCTAGCAGATTAAATGTGAAGATATAACAGGAATTCAGGCATTTATGTATTAATCTGATTAACTAAGATAGGGAAGGGGGTAATGGCATATTGGAAGTCAGAGTGCTTGCCCAAAAACCAGTAAAGGTGAGTAAAGAGTCTGTCAAATTGGGCCAGATTAGATTCGTATTTCAGATTCTGAAATAATTTCTGAAATTTGAAGAGAGTTGTCCTATACTGTGAGAAGCTTTGTAGGACCACTTCACTCCATTCCCTGCACAAGTAAGATGGGAAAACTGAATATTGGGAGATATGAAAGAACAAGAATCTTGAGAGAGAAGTAACAAAACAGAAATCTATGTCCTAAGCATTGGAGGTTGAGAACTTCGCAACACACCGTGTGGATACCAAAATACAATCTTGGCGGTGTCAGTAATTCAAGAAAGTCAGAAGGTAGTTAAGAGAAGTAGATGGGAAGTGAACTGTGAAAATTAACAAAATTTATGGTCAAGGGGAAAAAGCCAGTGACAAGGACAGAAACCTGAGATGCAGAAAACATAGTGTCTAATGGAACAGATACCTCAAGAGTGATGGAAAACAGTAGAAAACAAGTGGGTAGGGATAATGAAATGCCGAGCAGCCTGAGCAGAGATACTACTGAGCTTCGGTAAACTCTAATTATATCCAAGACCTCCAACATCCTTATCCCCATTCATGAGGATTTCTGAGAAAAACAAGAAATTGGGTAAGGCTTAGTCTCTGATTCATGGGTGGTAGTGTCTCAAAACCATCAACAGAAGGCACACTGGAGAGAATTTTACCTAGAACTCATTAACTGTGCAGCTAAAGGATATTTAAGAAAAATCTGGGCGTGACCTCGAGGATTTTCTAAAATATTTGAGAAGAAGTGGTCCTGGAAAACACTGGACTTCCTTATCATCAAGCTGATGGAGAGATTAAAGCTTAAAAAATGATTTAATGCTAGCTTTTCTTTTTAATAACATTATATAGTGTTTTCAGTGAAAGTTTACATAACAAATTTAGTTCCCATTTAACAACTTCTATACTAACTGTTCCATGACATTGGTTACATTTTTCACAGTGTATCAAAATTCTAATTATTTCTGTTTTGTTTGTTCCATTTCCAGTAATCTGGTTTCTCTGCCCCTTCTCACTTTGCTTTAGAGTAAATGTTGACCATTTGGTCTCTTATAGTCCTCTTTAAGGTGTTGAAAAACAAAGATATCACCTTGAAGTCTAAGGTGTGTCTGACCCAAACCATGGTGTTTTCGATTGCCTCATATGCTTGCGAAAGCTGGACGATGAGTAAGGAAGATGGAAGAAGAATGAATGCCTTTGAATTACGACGTTGGCAAAGGATATTGAATATACCATGGGCTGTCAAAAGAACAAACAAATCTGTCTTGGAAGAAGTACAACCAGAATGCTCCTCAGAAGCAAGGATGGCAAGACTTCATCTCACATACTTTGGACTTGTTATCAGGAGGGATCAGCCCCTAGAGAAGGACATCATGCTTGGTAAAGTAGAGGGTCAGTGAAAAAGAGGACAACTCAATGAGATGGATTGACACAGTGGCTGCAACAATTGGCTTAAGCCTACCAATGATTGTGAGGATGGCACAGGATAGTGCAGTGTTTCGTTCTGTTGTACGTAGGGTCGCTATGAGTTGGAACTGACTCGACAGCCTCTAACAACAACAGATGTTTTTTAAAGGAGCGCAGTACTCCTGGGTGATACTTTTTATATTATGAGCCACTCTGTTATTTACCTGATAGGTAACATCCAAGAGTAGTTTCAGTTCAAAGTTTAAAGGATATCTCAGGGTAATAGTTTTGGGGGGCCCTCTTGCCTCAACTATTCAATAAATCTGGACTTTTAAGAATATGAGTTCTGTTCCACATTTTTCTCCCATTCTGTTTGGATCTTTCTATTGTGTCCTTGAGTAGACTGGTTGGTAGTCGTATCTGGGCACCATCTAGTTCTTATGGTTCATGTAGGCTATTAGTCCTGTAGACTAGTTTCTGTGTCTTTGATTTCCTTCTTTCTCTTTTGCTCTGGACAGTTAGAGATCAATAGTTGTGTCTTAGATGGCCGCTCATGAACTTTTAAGATCCTAGACACTACTCACCAAACTAGGATGTGGAACATAAACTTTATGACCTATATTATGCCAGCTGACCAAGTTGTCCCAGGAGACTATGGTCCTAAGCCTTCAAACCCAGTAAACCAATCCCATGAGATGTTTGATTATGTCTAAGAAGTATCTGTAACTGTGCCCCCTATGTGTTTTATTATATAGATGAATATATATGCATGAACATACATACATGTATACACATGTGCATATAGATATATTGCTAATTTTAACATACTTATATTTCTTCTCACAGTTGGAAAAGTCTATTGCATTACATGCTTTCAGGCAACTCTTGAAATTTTGAATGTGCAAGTATTGTTTGCAATAGAAAAATTAAGTAAAAACAGTATTAATGATTGGGAATTGGATAGGTTAATTGTTGATTATTTATAATTTATTATATAATTATTAATTAACAAATATTTTATGGAATACTATGCAACCATAAGGAGATCTGGTGGTGCAGTGGTTAAGCACTGGGCTGCTAATAGAGAGGGTGATGGTTTAAACCCACCAGCTACTCTGTGGGAGAAAGGCGTGGCACTCTGCTTCCATAAAGATTACAGCTTTGAAAATCCTATAGAGCAGTTCTACTCTGTCCTATAGGGTCACTATGAGTCAGAATCAACTCAGTGACAACAGATTTGGTTTTTGGTTTGATGCAACCATACTATGCAAATAACGTATTGGATTGGGCAGTTCTGCTGCAGAGATGTCACTTTGATGACTATGGTGCGATGACTGAAGTCATGGTTTTTTCAGTCCCCTCATATGCAGATGAAAGCTGGACAGTGAAAAAGGAATACAGAAGTAAAATTAAACCATGCAAACTGTAGTGTTAGTGAACAATATTAAATATACCATAGACTCCCAAAAGAACTAACAAATCAGGCTTGGAGGAAGTACAGACTGGATGCTTTTCAGAAGTGAGAATGGTGAGAATTCAGCTAGGTTACTTACACGTCATCAGAAAAGACCAATCACTAGAAAAGGACACAATATTTGGCAGAGAGTCAGCAAAAACAAGGGAAATCCTCAGTGAGGTGGATTGACACAATAGCCACAACAATGAATGAAACATACCAGTGTTCGTGAAGATGGCACAGGGCCAAGCAATGTTTTCTTCTGTTTGAACAACAAAATGCAACCATGAAAAAGAATGAGGTGGAGCTAAATATGATAGGGAAATAACTCCAAAATATATCAGTAAGGGAAACTGTAAACAAAGTAGAAATCAGTTCACAGTATGATCTCATTTTAAAGGGAAGAAGGAAAGGATGTTCACTAATAATAGATGGATAAATAGGTAGGCGGGCATATGGATGAATGGAAGGATGGATAAATAGTCAGAAGATGGTCAAAAAGACATGTTGATAATGATATAGAAGACAGGAAGAGAAGGGGGAAGAGAGAGAGGAAAGACACTACTGTATCATAAATGGAGATAGGTAGATTTTCATTTATTTCCATTTCTCCCCTTCTGTGCTGTTGGATTTGCATATATAACAATTATTTATAATGTTGTTTAGGTAGGAGAAAGGAAAGTACAGTCATTACAGGAAGGATAAAAAAAGTCGAATTTCAAGGGCAAGTTTATGTCATGAGAGAAGACTAAAATAATGTAAGGAGTTCAAACCAGTAAGTATAAAAGCGCAGGTTTTTAGGAATGATAATGTGTGTGTGAGTGTGTGTGCACGTGGATGTGTAGGTCTTGCTGCTTTTTTGGTTGTGTTATCCAGTTTATGAGAGTATATTGCATTTGTCTTCACTATTCAGGATTCTCAAACTTACAGCCTTGCTCTTATACGTGAGTTACTAGATTCTAGAATTAACTGTATTTTTTTAAAAAAGGAGGGAGGACATATTCACTTTTATTGGAACGTTTATGAAATGCCTTTCCCTGTCTTCATTCATAGATGTACCAGATCTAAAGTTAAAAGTCCTGAGTAAATTACTCTCATTCTTGCTACAAGGAACCCTGGTGGCGCAGTGGTTAAGAGCTCCACTACTAACTGAAAGGTTGATGGTTCAAACCCACCAGCCACTCTGTGTGACAATGGGATTGTTTTTGTTGTTTTATTTCTTTATTACTACATCTATTGTCATTAGATTTACTTAGCACATCTTTCACTTTAGAATCCTAAGGAAGTGAAAGAACGCTTAAAAAAAAAATCCTCTCTTTAAAAATCTTTTCTTAAAAATTTGGGAAGGGGTGGGATTTTGCGGGGAAAAAAGAGATAAGATAGTAAACATGACTTGCAAATATATTTTTCTCAAAAAGAACATTTGAAAATGGAGCCCAGGGTTAGGCATTAAAACTATTGTGCTTAGGCTTCGAAAGGAATCTGCCATGGCTATGGCCATGGCCACAGAAGAACAGGAGTCTAGACATTGCTGGCTTACAAGGCCTGCCTGTTCTCATTCAACAGTGTGGCCTCATTAGTTCAAATTCACTGGATGAGAGTTTGAGAACCCATCTCAAAAGAATGAGTTACTGTCTTCAAATTCAGAGTAATGAGGGACAAGCAGCATTTGTAGAATCTTGAGTTTCTAATGCAGCTCCTGTCGAGGGTGAAGAATTAGAGTTAGGGCAGATGATCCAATAGGCAATGTAATCATGGTGCTTCCCTTGCTTACCAGATCATCTATAGTGAACAATTTCACCACATCAAAGATTCTGCTTCTAGGCATGGCTGACATCTGTCTCTCTCCCAACCCTACAGCGCCTTCCTACAGAATCAAAGCCTCTTTTCAAATTTACAAACCCTAACAGGGACAGATGATCCAGCAAGTAAGATAAGCACAGATTTACTTGTGCTTACTTACTAATCTGTAGCGAACAGTTTCACATGGGTTTCAAAGATGTGGTGAAAAATATGTGAAACTGTTCATTACAGATTAGTAAGTAAGCACAGGTAAGCCCATGCTTACCTGTGCTTACTGGGTCGTCTGTTGCTTTATTGGGTCATCCGTTCCTGATTAGAGTTAAGAAGATCTTCTATTTCCGAGGTCTTGACAAACAGAAGTGGAGAATTAAGAAACCTCTTCTGGATCTTGAATTTATAATGCATACCAGTGCTGACATGGTGCTGAAAAGTAGAGGGCAAGAGAGGTGGATGTTCATTTTATGTGATGAAAAAAAGCAATATATAACAAGGCATGCATTTACCAGGGCTTTATTTCAGTGTTTCTTGGGGATTTTAGACATGCTTCAACATGACAGCAGGCAGCAAGCATTCAAAAGCACATAATAAGTTTTATATTTTGAGGAATTGCATTATGAGTTCATTTTGGGTTTATTCCATGAGGTATTTAGCACTTTGAATTTGTGAAAAGTTAGCTTGTCTAAGCCTTTCCCAGCTGAAAAATTTAGCACTAAAGAAATAGTGGTTGTATTTTCTACAAAATGCTATCTCTCCAGTTGACAAGTGGAAATGTTGTTCTAATGATATCAAACATGTATTAAAATTTCCTTTATTTTTTCAATCATTTCCCTCAAAGTTACCGGACCACTTTGGTTAGCTTCAGTTTATTAAATAAATGAAGGGACAAAGAGCAATTTTAAACAATTGTAGAGAAAATGTCTGCAATTGTTGTTACCATTTTATTATCATTTTGTTTTTGGCCATTTAAGTAAATACCATGGATAATTCAGAAGATAAGTTTCTTTGCTTAGAATTTTTGTTGACATTATTGTGGATTATGGAATTAAAATAGAATTTGAGCTGGATGGAGCTGGTACACATTCATGAGGCCACTTCCTGGTCTTTTAATACGTGCCTATCTTAGCACTCATTACAAAGAGAGGAGAGGAAGTAAAAACAAATAAAATAAATGTACTTGGATCACATCAGTGATTCATCCAATTAGGTGACATTATTATCAGAATGTAAATGTAAATAATAATGCCTGGGTCTTCTGCTACTGAGGGAGCAGAAGGGAAGAAGAGAAAAGGATGTTTAATAATGCAACATAGAAATTGCTAACTGGTCCACTGACTGGAAGAGATCCATATTTATGCCTATTCCAAAGAAAGACAATCCAACCGAATGGGGAAATTATAGAACAATATCATTAATATCACATGCAAGTAAATTCGTGTGTGTGTGTGTGCTTTAAGTGAAAGTTTACGGTTCAAGTTATTTTCCCATACAAACACTTATACACACATTGTTATGTGACCCTAGCTGCTCTCCCTATCCTGTGACAGCGCACTCCTCCTTCCCGCCCCGGATTTCCTGTGTCCATTCAACCAGCTCCTGACCCTCTCTGCCGTCTCATCACTCCTCTGGACAGGAGCTGCCCATTTAGTCTCATGTGTCTACTTCAGTTGAGAAGCACTCTCTTCACTAGTATCATTTTATGTTTTATAGTCCAGTCTAATCTATGTCTGAAGAGTTGGCTTAGGGAATGGTTTCAGTTCTGAGCTAACAGATAGTCTGGGGTCTGTGTCTTCCAAGGTCCCTCCAGTAACAATCAGACCATTAAGTTGCTCTTTTCACTAGAATTTGAGTTCTGCATCCCACTTTTCTCCTGCTCTGTCAGCGACTCTCTGTTGTATTCCCTGTCAGGGCGGTCATTGGTGGTAGCTTGGGCACCATCTAGTTCTGGTCTCAGGCTGATACAGTCTCTGGTTTATATGTCCCTTTCTGTCTCTTGGGCGAAAATTTCCCTGTGTCTTTGACGTTCTTCATTCTCCTTAGGTCCACGTGGGTTGGGACCAATTCATGAATCTTAGATGGCTGTTCTCTAGCTTTTAAGACCCCAGACGCCACTCAACAAAGTGGGATGCATAACATTTTCTTAATAAACTTTGTTATGCCAGTTGACCTTGATGTCCCCTGAAACCATGGTCCCCAGAACCCTACACTTGGTACTCTGTCCCTCGAAGTGTTTGGTTGTATTCAGGAAACTCCTTAGCTTTTTGTTTAGTCCCGTTGTGCTCACTTCCCCTGTATTGCGTATTGTCCTTCCCTTCACTTAAGATAATTCTTAACTACTATCTAGTAAGTAAATACCCCTCTCCCTCCCTCTCCACCCTCCTAACCATCAAAGAATCTTTTCTTCTGTGTTTAAACCTTTTCTTGAGTTCTTATAATAGTGGTCTCTACAATATTTCTCTTTTTGCTATTAATTAATTTCACTCAGCATAATGCCTTCCAGATTTACCCATATTATGAGATGTTTTGTGGATTCATCATTGTTCACTACCATTGAGTAGTATTCCATTATGTGAATATACAGTAATTTGCTTATCCATTCGTCCTTTGATGGGTGCCTAGGTTGTTTCCATCTTTTTGCTATTGTGAACAGTGCTGCATTAACATGGGTGTACATATATCTATTCATGTGACAGCTCTTATTTCTCTAGGATATATACCAAAGGTGGGATTGCTGGATTGTATGGTACTTCTATTTCTAGCTTTTTAAGGAAGCGTCATATCAATTTCCAAACTGGTTGTATCATTTTACATTCCCACCAGCTGTGTGTAAGTGTTCCAGTCTCCCCACAATCTCTCCAACATTTATTATTTTGTGTTTTTTGGATTAATGCTAGCCTTGTCGGGCTGAGATGATATCTCATTGTAGTTTTGATTTGCATTTCTCTAATGGCTAATGATCGTGAGCATTTCCTCATGTATCTGTTAGCTGCCTGAATGTCTTGTTTGCCGATTTTTTAATTGGGTTATTTATCTTTTTGTTGTTGAGGTTTTGCAGTATGTTGT
>NW_004444151.1:643812-668959 GCF_000243295.1 Trichechus manatus latirostris
TTTCTATGCTCTGAAATACCTTTAGTAGTAGTGTTGTTAACTCTTCTCTGAAAGTTTGGTAGAATTCTCCAGTGAAGCCATCAGGGCCAGGACTTTTTTTGTTGGGAGTTTTTAAATTACCTTTTCAATCTCTTCTTTTGTTGTGGGTTTATTTAGTTGTTCTACCTCTGTTTGTGTTAGTTTATGTAGCTAGTGTGTTTCTAGAAATTTGTCCATTTCCTCTGGGTTCTCAAATTTGTTAGAATACAATTTTTCATAGTATTCTGTTACGATTCTTTCAATTTCAGTTGGGTCTGTTGTGATATAGCCCATTTAATTTCTTATTTGGGTGATTTGCTTCCTCTCATGTTTTTCTTTTGTCAGTTTGGCCAATGGTTTATTAATTTTGTTGATCTTTTTAAAGAACCAGCATTAGATCTTGTTAACTCTTTCAATTGTTTTTCAATTGTCTATTTCGATTTAGTTCTGCCCTAATTTTTATTGTTCACTTTCTTCTGGTGCCCAAGGGCTTATTTTGCTGCTCTCTTTTTATTTGCTTGAATTGTACAGTTAATGTTTTGATTTTGGCCTATTCTTCTTTTTGAGTGTGTGTATTTATTGCTATAAACTGACCTCTAAGCTCTGCTTTGGCTGTGTCCCAAAGGTTCTGGTAGGATGTGTTTTCATTCTCATTTGCTTCCATGAATTTCTTTATTCCATCCTTCTTCTATAACCCAGTAGTTTTTGAGCAAGGTGTTGTTTAGTTTCCATGTGTTTGTTTTTGTTTCCTTGCTTTTTATGTTAAGGAGTTCTACTTTTATGGCTTTATGGTCAGAAAAGATTCTTTGTAATATTTTGATGCTTTGGATTCTGTTAAGGCTTCCTTTGTGGTAATAAGTGGTCTATTCTGGAGAATGTTCCATGTGAGTTGGAATAGAAAGTATCCTTGGCTATTGTTTGGTGGAGTTTTCTGTATCTGTCTATGAGATCATGTTGGTTGATTGTAGCATTTAGATATTCTATGTCTTTATTGAACTTCTTTCTGGACGTTCTGTCCTTCACTGAAAGTGGTATGTTGAAGTCTCCAGCCATATTGTGGAGCTAGCTCTCTTCTCAATGCTGTTAGAGTTTGTTTTATGTATTTTGGAGCCCTGTCATTGGGTGCATAAATATTCATTATGGTTATGTCCTCCTGGTGTATTGACCCTTTAATCATTACATAGTGTCCTTCCTTACCCTTTGTGGTGGATTTTGCTTTAAAGTCTATTTTGTCAGAGATTAATATTGTCACTCCTGCTCTTTTTTGATTGTTGTTTGCTTGATTTGTTTTTCCATCCTTTGAGTTTTAGTTTGTTTGTGTCTTTGAGTCTAAGGTGTGTTTCTGGTAGGCAGCATATAGATGTATCATGTTTTTCACCCATTCTGCCACTCTCTGTCTCTTTATTGGTGTATTTTGTCCATTTACATTCAGTGTAATTATTGATAGTTATGAGTTTAGTGCTGTCATTTTGATGCCTTTTTGTGTGTGTGTTGTTGACAGTTTCTTTGTTCTACTTAATTTTCTGTGCTGGGTTGTTTTTCTTTATGTATTGTCTTCTGATCTTTTTCATTGTTGTTGATTTTGTATTTGCTTAGTCTTTATGTTTTTCTTACTTTTTATTTTGATCTGTAGGATTGTTAGTTTCCTTTGTGGTTATCTTAATATTTACTCCTATTTTTCTAAGTTTAAACCAATCTTTTATTTCTTTATATCGCCTTGATTTCCTCTCCATATGAAAGATCTATGACTACATTTTTTTAGTCCCTCTTTTTTGTTTTAATGTCATCATCTTTTACATATTGACGTCTCTGTTTCCCTAAATTTTCAGTGTTTTAGCTTTGATTTATTTTTGTGACTTCCCTATCGGGGTTGATATCTGGTTGTTCTGTCCTGTGTTCTAGTCTAGAGTTGTTATCTGATGTTATTGATTTTCTAACTGGAGGATTCCCTTTAGTATTTCTTATAATTTTGGTTTGGTTTTTGCAAATACCCTAAACTTCTGTTTATCTGGAAATGCCCTAATTTCACCATTATAAATTTAGAAACAGTGTTGCTGGATATATAATTCTTGGCTGGAAATTTTTTTCCTGCAAGGCTTTATATATGTCATCCCATTGCCTTCTTGCCTGCATGTTTTCTGCTGTGTAGGGCAAGCTTATTCTTATTCGCTCTCCTTTGTAGATGACTTTTCATTTATCCCTAGCCAATTTTAAAATTCTCTATCTTTGGTTTTGGCAAGTTTGATTATAATAACTTTGGGATCTACCTTATGTGGGGTTCTATGAGCATCTTGGCTAGATATCTTCTCATCTTTCATCCTATCAGGGAAGTTTTCTGCCAACGAATCTTCAACAATTCTCTCTGTATTTTCTGTTATCCCCCCGTTCTGGTACTCCAATCATTCATAGGTTATTCCTCTTGATAGAGTCCCACATAGTTCTTAGGATTTCTTCATTTTTTTAAATTGTTTTATCTGATTTTTCCTCAAATAAGTTGGTGTCAACTGCTTTATCTTCAATCTCACTAATTCTGAATTCCATTGCCACAATTTTATTCCTATGACTTTCTACTGAGTCGTCTAATTCTGAAATTTTATTGTTAATCTTCTGGATTTCTGTTTGGTGTCTCTCTATGGATTCTTGCAGCCTGTTAAATTTGTCATTATGCTCTTGTATAATCTTCTTAAGTTCCTGTATTGCTTTGTCTGTGTGTTCCTTGGCTGGTTCTGAGTTTTGCCCGATCTCTTGAAGAGTTCTGTCTATTAGTCTTTTGTATTCTACCTCTGGTAATTCCAAGAAGTTCTCTTCCTCTGGAAGATTTCTTGATTCTTTACTTTGGGAGCTTGCTAAAGCCATCATGGTCTGCCTGTTTGTGTGACTTGATATTGACTGGTATTTCCGAGCCATCAATAAGTTATTATATTTATATATTTTACATTTGTTTACTGTGTCCTAGCTTATTGTTTTGTTTGTTTTGATATGCCCAGATAGGCTGCTTGTGTGAGCTAGTTTGATTATATGGTGCCTTTGAAGCTCTAACATCCTGTCACCAGGTGGTTAGGGCTGTTACTAGTTATGTTAGCCCAGGAGTCCATTTACTTTTCTTGTATGAATTCAGCTCACGTGTCCAGGTAGTTGGTCACCAAGTGTGTGGTGCAGGCTCTCACCTACAGTCCTAGAGTAGCAGAGGTGATTGGAGTAGGCATAGGTATCTAGCTGCAGTAGGAGGTTATGTGCTGAGCAAAGCAGGGGGCTGACAGTTACCCCTGAGTGCCTGGGAAGAAAGCATGTCCCTGTTCCTTAGAGTACATAAATGCGTGGGTTTTGCAGCTGGACTATGGGCACCCAATGCTGTTGGCTGTAAGGATTGGAAGTCACTACTTATTCTTGGACCCCTGTTCCAGGTGGGTACGTGGTGTGGGTGGAGCCATCAGTCCTCAGGCCCCTGATGTGGGTAGGTGAGGACCCTGCTTAATGGGTGGAGCAAGAACAGCGTCAAATGTCACAAACCTGCCACTCCGCCATATAGTTGATTCAGTTGAAATTAGGCTTCAGGTATATACCCTGTTGTATCATGCTAATAAGGGCCTATGCTGTTGAAATGGGCTCACGCAGATCTATGTAGGTGTGAAAGGCATTCAAATTCTGTGGACCCCTTATGCCTTTGCCTAGGCAAAGGGGCTGTGCCTGCCCTAAGTTCCCAGCTTAGGGGAGCTGGAAGATTATTTTTTTCCTGTTTGTTAATTTGTTCCCTCTCCAAGACTGGGAAAATGGCTAAGGGCACTCGGTGGGTTCTACTTCTGGCCCAGGGGACACAGCAATCACTAAAGCAGGCCAGGGATCCAGTGCAGATTGGGAAGGAGGCAGGTAAATGGGGGAGAAGTTCTTCCCAAATGGGGTATTTTTTGATCTGCACAGTGAGTTAGATACATATACTTACCTTTTGCTGATTAAGCACTGCTTTTCACTGGTTCAGGAGGCTTGAGTAGACCCTCCAAGGCTTGGTCTCTGCTGATGTAGAAAACTCATCCAGAGTACCACTGCTTACCTCACTACACATGCCAGCCAATCCAGTCTACTGGGTAAGTTCTGGCAACTCCTTGCTGCTTCAGAACCATCTCTGTCTCCCACTGTCACTCAGCCCGATTCCTCAACTTTGCCTTTGATGTTCAGGGCTCCTAGATTATTATATATAATCGGTTAATTTGTTTTTTCAGGTCTTTATTGTAAAAGGGACCACAGAAAGTATCTGACTACTTTACCATCTTGGCCCTGCCTCTGCAATTAAATTTTGCTGAAAGTCATTCAAAAGTGGTTGCAGTGGTACATCAACAGAGAACTGCCAGAAATTCAAGCCAGATTTAGAAGAGGACGTGGAAGGAGGGCTATCATTGCTGATGTCAGATGGATCCTGGCTGAAAGCAGAGAATACTAGAAAGATGTTTACCTATGTTTTACAGACTATGCAAAGTCATTCAAGTATGTGGATCATAAGAAATTATGGAAAAAACATTGTGAAAAATGGAAATTCCAGAACACTTAATTGTGTTGATGAGGAACCTGTACATAGACAAAGAGGCAGTCATTCGAACAGAAGGGAACACTGCATGGTTTAAAATCAGGAAAGATATGTGTCAGGGATGTATCCTTTCACCATACCTATTCACTCTGTATGCTGAGCAAATAATCTGAGAAGCTGGACTATGTGAAGAAGAATAGGGTATCAGGTTTGGAGGAAGACTCATTAACAACCTGAGTTATGTGGATGACACCACCTTTCTTGCTGAAATTGAAGAGTACTTGAAGCACTTAGTGATGAAGATCAAAGACCACAGCCTTCAGTATGGATTACACATCAATATAAAGAAAACAAAAATCCTCCCAACTGGACCAATAAGCAACACCATGATAAACAGAGAAAATATTAAGATTATCAAAGATTTCATCTTACTTGGGTCCACAGTCAACACCCATGGATGCAGAAGTCAAGAAATCAAAAGATGTGTTGCATCGGGCAAATCTGCTACAAAAGACCTCTTTGAAGTGTTAAAAAGCAAAGATGTCGCCTTGAAAACTAAGGTGCTCCTAACCCTTAGCCATGGTGTTTTCGATCACCTCATATGCATGTGATAGCTGGGCAATGAATAAGGAAGACCAAAGAAGAATTTATTCAGTTGAATTAGCGTGTTGGCAAAAAATATTGGATATACTATGGACTGCTAGAAGAACCAACAAATCTATTTTGAAAAAACTATGGCCAGAGTGTTCCTTGAAAGTAGGAATGGCAAGACTCATGTACTTTGGACATGTTATCAGAAGGGATCTGTCCCTGGAGAAGGACATGCTTGGTGAAGTGGAGGGTTAGCAAAAAAGAGAAACACCCTCAATAAGATGGATTTACACAGTGCTACAACAACGGGCTCAAGCATAACAATGATCATGAGGGTGGGCAGGACGGAGTAGTGTTTTATTCTATTGTATGTAGGGTCACTATGAGTCAGACCCTACTGAATGGCACTTAACAACAACAATAACATTACTAAGAGAAATATTTTCAGCCCATAGACCAAACAACATGTGACTCTTTAAAAGCAAGTTAAAATGCCTCTTTCTTTCATCAAAAGGGGTGTGCTGCATGTTGGTTATGGACAGGAATTCACCACCAGTAATATGAACATGCAAACAAATCTGAATGCCCAAATCAAAAAAAGACATAACCACAATGTTAAACACAAAATACTATGTTCAAGTAAAACATGCAACCAGAATTGGGCAGAACACACACGGAAAAAAAAAAAAAAAAGTGGCTACAGATTAAGTGATTTTTCAGTGAGTGCTTACACATAGCTTGATGACTTAGCCACAAACACCACAAAATAACCAAGGGACTATCCAATACAAAATCATGTTAGTCAAATTACATAAGAAGATCGGCACAACCTATGAGAAGAAGAATCCAGAACAACAGGAGGTGTGTCCTTAGCCATGGTGGCCAACAGTCAGCACTAGCTTCTCGTAAAGGTACTGAGAGTAAAGGCCACAGAGAACAGTAGTTAGGAACGAGGCTTTCCCTCTATCTAGTTCTCAGGCTGCCTCAAGTCATTCTCCCTTGCGGGGGTTAGTCCTGGCATTGACCCCTTAGTCAGAGGCTGCACAGTCTGGGTGTAGGCTTGATGACATGACTGCATTTCCTATTGTATGCCAACATATTTCCACTTCCCTGAGGTTACTTGAGCAGAACCAGTGAATAAGAGATTTCTAATAAGCACTTGCTTATTCTCTGTCAAGACACTATATGCACCTTAAATTTTGCAAACATGTGACACAATTAAAAATTGTCAAGAGACCATTTTAAAACAGCTTCCTCAGCAGTTTAGTACCATAAAAATTCTGTGCTCAAGCTACCCCAAGATCTCACTGAACATAATTTTGTTATCTAAATTTACTATTTATATGTCCATAGCAGTTAGTATAACTCAATGGCTGAGGCCCAAGAGTAATCTGATGCAACTGAACAGACAAACATATAATAATATTCATAACATAAATATGACTTGGAAAACTAATGAACCATCTCAGAATACTTGGAACTAGGGTCTGGTGAACCTTAATAAATGCCGTTTGTTCAGAAATCGACAATCTACACACATTTTAATTTTCCTTCTTTTATGTTTCCCTTCTTTAAGCTTTAATGATACACAGGACTTCAAGATTCAGGTAATTCCATTAATTTAGAGTACTTTAACATGGCTCCCAATGTACTTGGACTCTAATACAACCGTCCATACAGAACAGAATACACAATAAAGGCTGAGGTCTTATAATCTATTTGGTACGTCTTCTTTTCACAGCTCTTGTCCTATTCATTGACTGAAAAAAAATTACTCTTAGCTTGAAATTTTTCTTTTAAGCTCCCTTTGTGTTCTTCAGTTTTTGGAGGTAAACTGAAGTTAGTGCTAAATTAAGCTCTGTTTCTAGGACTTGAAAGCAAAGGTGAGTCAGAATATTGCAGCTTGTTCCTGACAGTATGCATCAGAACAGCAAGTATACAAAGCATTGCTAAATACTGCTCTGCAGCCAGCAGCTTAACACATTCATAGGCTGGAGTGAATCACAATGGATACACCTATTCTAAACAGACCTTTCTTCTGCTTCTTGTGATTTCGTGATCAACACAGTGCTGTCTGCACTCAAGCTACAGAGACCTAACCCTCGTTAGACAGCTCAGAGAATAACTAAAAATGAGAGGGACAGGAACTCACTGTCCACTGTCTTTACCAGACACTCATATTGAGAAAGGAGCCTAAGGAATGAGAGAACAGGACCACTTGCCAACCCTGGGTCTACCAAAAGTTTTTGCTCTGTATCTGATC
The DNA here is from genome assembly GCF_000243295.1 of Trichechus manatus latirostris. Lineage (NCBI taxonomy): Eukaryota > Metazoa > Chordata > Mammalia > Sirenia > Trichechidae > Trichechus > Trichechus manatus. The sequence goes on from NW_004444151.1 coordinate 651,204, forward strand.
CCTTTTTTTCCTCTTTGATTCAATCCCGCAAACTCCTCTTACTTTTTATTTTGCCCTAAAAAAACAAATAAACAAAAACCAATTGCCACTGAGTCAATTCTGACTCATAGCGACCCTGTAGGACTGAGTAGTAGTACTGACCAATAGGGTTTCCAAGGAGCAGCTGGTGGATTTAAACTACCGAACTTTTGGTTAGCAGCCAAGATCTTAACCACTGCACCACCATGCTTCCTAGGTCCCTGTCATGGACTGAACTGTGTCCTCCCAAAACATCTGTCAACTTGGTTAGGCCACGATCCCAGTATTGCGTGATTGTCGGACATTTTGTCATCCTATGTGTTATAAATCCTATCTCTATGATGTTAATGAGATGGGATTAGTGGCAGTTATGTTAATGAGACAGGATCAATCTACAGGATTAGATTGTGTCTTGAGCCAATCTTTTTTAAGATATAAAAGACAGAAGCGAGCAGAGAGACGGCGGATGTCACACCACCAAGGAAGCAGCATCAGCAGCAGAGCGGGTCCTTTGGACCCGAGGTCCTTGCAGCTGAGAAGCTCCTAGACCAAGGGAAGATTGATGACAAGGACTTTCCTCTAGAGCTGACAGAGCGAGAAAGCCTTCCTCTGGAGCTGATGCCCTGGATTGGGACTTTTAACCTTCTAGACTGTAAGAGAATAAATTTCTCTTTGTTAAAGCCATCCATTTGTGGTATATCTGTTATAGCAGCACTAGATAACTAAGACAGGCCCTCTTTCTCTATTGGCCAACTTCTAACATAAGTTTTTCTGCAAAAAGGATGTACTGGTTTTCTGGGACGGTCAAGAAGAAGGAGGAGAGGCTTTCTTTGCTCTCCCCCCAGGGTGGAATATGTAAAAATCAATCAAAATGTCTGTACCGTAGAAAGCTATGTGCCCCTGCCAGCCTCCTTCTGACATATTACTCTAATAAGAGTATCTGTCTCGTTTCTCATGTTCAGCACGTTACAAAATGCCCCCTATCTTTGGTAAGCATCAGACACAAGTAAGAGTAGAGATGAAAAAAAAATCTTAATTTTTTCTATGCAATATATCTGGTTCAAACTTTATAATTTATTATGATTTAATTACTTAATTTATATCTATAGAAAACCTATATTACCATTGCTATCAACTATTCTATTGCTTATGGCATACAATACTACATAAAATTCTGTCAATCTGTTTTAATACTTCTTGCGAAGTAGCTTACCAAAACAGAGGCCCACTATATACATCTTTCTATATTGTTTGAAATGCAAGTCATAAGGATCAGCCAACCTGTTCTTATTATTTCCTATTCACCAATATTATTGCTAATCTTTCAGTTTTGATAGGGATGGTGGGATTAATACTGTTATTTTGTCCTTTATTATACTTGCCCACTGTCTAATTCAATTGATAATTATTGTATTATTCTGTTTGTGAACAAACGAGCTATCAAATATCTTCCTGGTAATGCTAATGAGGTATGTACGTCGCTCTAAATTGTGCTGTGTAAAAACCTGGAGGGAATAAAGGTGTGCACTGGATAAAGTTCAAAATTCTCAACACAGTCTAGTCATTGGAATGCCTAAGTAAAATGAGAAGGGGGTGTAACAAAGGTGAACATGAAAATATATTTTCTATCTTGATTCTATGCCATATGTAAAAAATATAAATAAAACTTATTGAATGAACCAATGAATTCATTTTCATAAGAGAAAGACAGGAAGAGGAACAGGAAAAATGAAGACTGAGAGAAGAAGAAAAAGACAGACTGGTGAGTTAATGAAAGGATGGAAAAATGAGAGAGAGAATAGAATGAAGGAAAAAACTGAGAGAGAAGGAAGAAAGGAAAGAAGGGTGTAGGGAAGGAAGGGAGGAAAAAAGGAAGGGAGGAAGGGAGGATGGAAGAAGGAGGCAAGGGAAAGAGACTTCTCCTCTTGGGAAACATGCAGTGGCTCTTCCTTGGCAAAAATGATGGAGCAATGACCTCCACTAAACCAACCTTTGCCTTTCTTTCTAGACTCCTCTGCCCCCATCTTGCACCCTAGTATTCAACCTCTCATTGTGTATTGAATGTGCTCTTCTCTCCTCTACTTCATGCCTTTGTCCATACTATATTTTAAATCACCTTTCCCCAACAATCATAAATTATCTCTCTATTATTTGTCCGAGGCAGTGGCACCAAGTTTCGTTTTCATAGTTATACCAAAGAAATTTTTTAAAAATAGAAGTATTTACAGTGAACACAAAAGTATTCTCACATACCACCAAGAGTATGATCAAGAGTCAATCATGTTATTTATCTAAAGTAAAAATTTTAACAAAGAGCAAAAACATACTATCTTCTCTCACAGTTTGAAAAGAATAATAAAAATGTATATTCACACATTTACTCGAAAAGCATACATTTTATATAACACCCCATTAAATAATTTTCATGTTTGGTGGCTCATTTTTCTGCAGAGAAAACAAAAATATTCAAAGCATATAAATTCACTGCCAATCATTCCTAAAATGATAACAATCAACCCATATGTTCTCCTCAGAAATAAAGTTGAAAAGTTAATTCTGTAGTCAAGTATTAATGGAAAACTTCAAGGACCCACAGCAGAAGGAGACCATAGCATATGATGGAAGCTGTCAATTAGTCTAAACGGGCAGAGGAGGTGAACGCCTACAAGGTTTCAGGAAGACAAAGCTTCCACGCAGAAGAGGTGGGTGGGAAACGATGATCGGGCAGTTATCTACCCTCATTGTAGCTCTCCTGCACAAAAACACCTTCCATCTGTGGTCAGATTTTTTCAAAAGTTATTCATAGAATTATTGACAGTGTAGTACTTAGACATCTAAGATAAATGATACATTTGGGAAAATGATGCATTGGACTCTTGTAACCTGATGTCATTTAACATCTCATTCACTAAAAATCTTTTATTCTTATTCCTTGATCTCAAAACAATTTTCTAATTATGGTTTAGATTTCATTGTAGGTGTAAGTAAGGAACCTTGGTTGGCATACCAGTTAAGCACTTGGCTGCTATTTGGCAGTTTTGAAACCATTCAGAGGCTTTGTGGGAGAAAGGCTTGGTAGTCTGCTCCAGTAAAGATTACAGCCTAGAAAATCCTATGGGGCAGTTCTACTGTGTCACATGGGGTCACTATGAGTCAAAATTGACTCTATGTCACTTAACAACAACAGCATAGGTCTAAGTACAGGAAGAAAATATGCTGGCCATCACAGAACCAGCATTTACATTTACATTATAGTTCTATGATGCTGAAATTCTAAACATATATCTCAATCTAATGATCTTAATTATGAGAGTCCATACCTAAAATACAGACTCATTTTGCTGCAAAATTGACTCTGGACTGGGGCAAATTCACAGAGTTAACCACCCAGTGAAGTATATTACAAGACAGTCAAGGGACTTTTCCCGGTGGCATCTCTACATGTGCTAGGTACTTTAATTGTTATTTATTTATGCCTATAGAAATTGGTCATGTACATTTTAAGATCTGTTATTTAACAGGACTGCTCCACTATCAACTAACTGAGAAAAGTTAAATATACTAAAAGAATGAGTTGTTTGGTTTCACAGAAGATGAAGTTGAGGGTGCCTGGCTACCGGGAAAGTAGGATAAAATACTGGGAGGAGAAGTAGTATGTGGGGGACTTATTGTAGCATGAAGAAACTGATTACCCTGGATGAGGAGTACAAATATGAAATAAAAAGTGTAGAAAATGTGGGGGAGCAGTTTCAAAGACAATGACAGATACTTTAAAATGTTGTCTAGGGATGACTTTGTTCCCATGTAATAAATACATGTTATTTTTCCAGATTCTCCATTCTCTCTTTCTTCTCGTCTATTTCCTCCCTCCTTTACCATATGGCTTTATCCTCCCAGAAGTAGAAATTCTATATTTTTTACTATTAATATTTCACTTCTTTAGGTACATTTAAGAATTCCAGCACTTTATTCCAAAATAACATCTCTACTTGAAATTCCAGAAGCACTGCAAACTCAAACCCATGTGTTTAAAATAGAATTAACTCTCTTATGTGACCACTCACCATTTCAAGTAAATTTTTGACTTGTTCTTCATGATTTTGGTCAGTGACGTTGTTTTGTATTCAATTATCCACGGTGGAAAACTGGGATTCCTTATTTTCTCTTTCCTCTCCCTTGGGCTGCCAGTGAATATTTTCTCAAGATTTGCTGACCTTTCTTCCTAATTATCTCTTGTATATCCTACTCTTATCCAGGCCTACTGTTCCTACCTTGCAATAAGCTTTCATCATCTCTTGTCTGGAATATTTAAATTGGAAGTCAATTGAGTCCATCAGCTCAAGGAGATCTATTTTAATGCAAGATGCAAAGAATACCCAAGGTGCAAAAATAAATGATATATAAGTGGTCTTTGATTTTATTTGTTCATCGTTTTACAAATGCACCTGAATTCTTACTTTGAACAGACATCTTTCTGAGCAGGGGGATGCATCAGAAACCAAGATAGACAATAATCTCTGCCCTCAGGGAGTTTAAATCCTACTTGAGAGAGATACATGAAACAAACCAATGATATACTTACAGTTGTGATAAAGGTAAATTAGGAAATAATCTGATGTTAGAAGTGAAAGCAGTAATAAGGAGAAAAGGTAGACACAAGAGTAATCTTTTAAATCAATTTTGGGAAGTAATTTGATTTAGGCAATCTCCTATTTTACTGTAGGTGTCTCTGGGCCCATGAGTTCCTAAAACATTGTCCTCTCATCACAACTGGAGGGAGTTCCATATACTCATACTGCCTTCTGCATATCTACCCATACCTCCTGGCACCATAACACCCCAAAGTGAGTACCCTTCCTTCCCCACAGACTATATACTCTATGCGTTAGTTGTTTTATTTGTTTTCAATAAGCTGGATAAATTTGGAATTTAAGATAATTTCATATAAGCATCCCAGCAACAAAAACTTAATTTTATAATATATTCAAAATTGTATAGTCAAAGTATCCCTCAGGCATATGTGAGAATAAAAAAATAATTGCTTCAAGATACAGTGATCATATCTGTTCTAAAATAATGATCTATTGACCAGCTTTTAATCCAATTTCACTAACTTTTTTGATTATTAAATGATATCTGTCTTAGGTGGGGTTCTCTAGAGAAGAAAAATCAGAGAAACGTATACATATACATATATATATATACATAGAGAGAGAGAGAGAGAAAGAGAAATTTATATCAAAGAAATGGCTCACAAGTTTGTAAAGGATGGAAAGTCCAAGTCTTTGAGTCAGGTGTCAGGCTGGAGGCTTCTCCTGACTCATATAGTTGCAGGGGCTGATGAACCTAAAATCCGCAGGTCAGACAGCAGGCTACTGGCTGACAGGCTGTGGAGGCTGATGAATCCAAGACCGGCAGGTGAGACGGTAGGCTTCTGGCTCAAGTCCTGAGAACCAGAGGTTAGATGATGATGAGCTGAATGCAGGATCCAGAGAAAGGCAAAAACCAGCGAGCTTTGCCAGAAAGTCCAAATATATTGGATGTAGGCAACACCCCCAAGAAAATTCCCTTGCAACTAATCAGTGACTCATAGCAGATCTCACCAGGGAGATGATTACATTATATCAGAAGTCATCAAGGAGATAATTACATCATTACATAACAGCCAAATTACATCATAACTGCCAAACCATTGAAAATCATGGCCCAGCCAAATTGACACACATCCTTAATCATCACGGTCTACCCCTTGTCAACTTGTAACTTGTACACACTTCCTGAAAACATACATAATCTCTAAATAAAGACAATTATAAAGCCATACTTGTGCTTAACATGATACAACTAACATGCATACAACTGAAAATGCACTAGCCCTGTTTACATCTTATATTTTATAAGTGAAGAAAACAAAATATTTGATGTACACATACAAGGAAGAAATACCATAACAATTACAGTCCTCAATTCTGTAACTGGTCGCGTGGTCATAGCTGATATTTAGAACTACCTTCTTCTACCACCCATTCCATTTTCCCTTTACTCTCAGTAAGCACCTCAGCTGGCTATGGATCTTGCCTGGTGGCATAAACCAAAACTGTATTCCTGAAGGGTCTGGGCCATTAATAATCATGTCGGAATTGGGTTGCTGTAGTTTTCCATTGAATTTAATCACAGGGTATGGTAGTACTAAGAGATGTCCTAAGGAATCTCCTGCATTCCAAACATACTCTTCTTGACCTCCATTATGTAATATCAATCCAATTTTTTTCTTGGTAATCAGAATCAATAATGCCAGCCAATATGGTAACTCCCTTTTTTTTCTGTTGCTCTAGAGGCATAAGGAGCCTAAAGTGGCCAGGTGGCATTCTTAACTTTCAGTTCAATGGAATCAGTGATGTGTCTATAGCTATAAGCATTCCTCTCTTAAGAACTAAGATCTCTAGACCTGTAGAGCATAGTGTCATGGGGACAGGATGCAAAAATTTTACAAGTGGGTCACTAGGGGTAATACTGGGTGGTGCCACCCCCATTTCTACCCCTGAATTCTTCGACCCATGAATCTTGGCTATGGAAGAAACAGTACCATATATTGGATGCCAGTTTAGAGCATAAACAGCCACCTGGATAACATTACTCCAGCTCTGTAAGGTATTGCCACCCAGCTGGTACTATAATTGTGTGTTTAGAAGGCCATTGCATAGTTCTATCAAGCTAGCTGCTTCAGGATGACAGGGAACATGTTAAGACCAGTGAATTCCATGAGCATGCGCCCATTGGTGCACTTCATTTGCTGTGAAGTGAGTCCCTTGATCCCAGACAATGCTGTGTGAGATACCATGATGGTGGATAAGGCAATCTATCAGTCCAGAGATGGTAGTTTTGGCAGAAGCACTGTGTGCAAGGAAGGCAAATCTGTATCCAGAGTACGTGTTTATTCCAGTAAGAACAAACCACTGCCCTTTCCGTGATGGACGTGGTCCAAAGTAACAAACCTGGCACCAGGTTACTGGCTGATAACCTCAAAGAATGATGCCATATCTGGGTCTCATTGTCATTTTTTGCTGCTGGTAGATTAAGTACTCAGCAGTGGCTGTAGCCAAGCCAGCCTTGGTGAGCATAAGTTCATACTGCTGAGCCCATGCTCCAGCCTAATCACTACTACCATGGCCACTTCGTTCATGAGCCCATTGGGCAATGACAGGAGCAGCTAGAGAAAGAGGATATCTGTTTTCCACAGAATACTTCATCTTATCCACTTGACTGTTAAAAATTCTTCTCTACCAACGTCACTTTTGGTAAGCATTCATGTGAGACACAAATATTTTCACTTCTTCAGCCCATTCAGAGAGGTCTATCCTCAAACCTCTTCCCCATACTTCCTTGCCTCCAATTATCCAATCATGTTCCTTCCAAGTCCCTGACCATCCAGCCAAACCATTAGCCAGAGACCACGAATCAGTATATAATTGTACATTGGCCATTTCTCCTTCCAAGCAAAGTGAACAACCAGGTGCAGTGCTCAAAGTTCTGCCCATTGGGGGGATTTCCCTTCACCACTGTCCTTCAGGAAGGTCCCAGAAAGAGGCTGTATTGCTATCACTGTCTACTTTCGAGTGGTGCCTACATATCACACAGAACCATCTATAACCAGGCACAAGTCAGCTAATCATAGGGAACTCCCATGAGGCCACAGGTGCAGACTGAAAGATGGAAGGTAATGTGACAGGAGTAGCGACCACGGACATTTGGGCCACTTCCTCATGCAACTTACTTATGCCTTCAGGTCCTGCTTGAGCCCTATCTTGTATATACCACTTCCATTTAATCATGGAGTATTGCTGTGCACATCCAACTTTATGGCTTTGTAGGTTAGACAAAATCCAGTTCATGATGGACAGCTCAGGCTGCATGGTGATTTGGTAGCCCATGTTTAAATATTCAGTCTCTACTAAGGTCTAGTAACAAGTCAAAAGCTGTTTCTCGAAAGGGGAGTAGTTATCTGCAGAGGGTGGCAGGGCTTTACTCCAAAATCCTGTGAGTTTGTGCTGTGATTCACTAATAGGTGCCTGCCAAGACTCCAAACAGCATCTCTATCTTTTATTAACAGTTCAAGCACCATTGGATCAGCAAGATCATATGGCTCAAGTGACAGAGCAGCTTGCATGGCAGTCTGAACTTGTTGCTGAGCCTTCTTTTGTTCTGGGTACTGCTCAAACATAGCAGCTTTTCAAGTCACTTGATAAATAGGCTGGAGCAGCACACCCAAATAATGGACATGTTGCCTCTACAATCCAAAGAGGCCCACAAGGCATTGCGCCTTCTTTTTAGTTGTGGGAGGGGCCAGATATAATAACTTATCCTTCACTTTAGAAGGAATATCTCAACATGCCCCACACCACTGGACCCCTAGAAATTTCACGGAGGTGGAAGGTACCTGAATTTTTGTGGGATTAATTTACCACCCTCTAGCAGGCAAATGTTTTACCAATTAGTTCAGAGTCATTGACATTTCTTCCTTATGAGGTGTAATTAACATAACGTCATCAATATAATGGCTGGTGTAACGTGTTGTGGAAGGGAAAGGCTATCAAGGTCCCTGTGGACTAAATTATAACATAGGGCTTAAGAGTTGATATACATCTGAGGTAGGATAGTGAAAATGTATTGCTGGCCTTTCTAGCTTAAGGCAAACTTCTTCTGGTGATCGTTTGAAACAGGTATGGAGAAAAAGGCATTAGCCAGATCAATAGGTGCATACCAGGTACCAGATACCAGATATATTAATTTGCTCAAGCAATGAAACCACATCTGGAATAACAGCTGCATATAAAGTTATCACCTGGTTAAGTTTATGATAATCCACCATCATTCTTCAAGATCCATCTGTTTTTTGCACAGGCCAAATAGATAAGTTGAATGGGGATGTGGTGAGAATCACCACCCCAGCATCCTTCAAGTCCTTGATGGTGGCTGTAATCTCTACAGTTCCTCCAGATATGGGATAATTGCTTTTGGTTTACTGTTTTCTCAGGTAGGGGTAGTTACAATAGCTTCCATTTAGCATTTTCTACCATAAAAGCCCTTACTCCATGTGTCAAGGATCCAGTGTGTGGGTCCTGCCAGTTATTGATTATATCTATTCCAACTATGCATTCTGGAGCTGGGGAAATCACTACAGGATGGGTTCCAGGACCCACTGGACACACCGTGACACAGACATAAGCTAAGATTTCATTAATATCCTGACTTCCATACTCCCCACTCTGATGGTCATAGTGATGTAATCCCTGAAACTCTGATTATTTCCTGTTCCCAATGAACAGTCGCTCATGTAAAAGGTTGTAGATTCTTTTGGAGAAGGCTTCGAGAAAGATTAACAGTGTTAATTTTTGGCAATGTAGTGGGGTCCTTCCTCAAGGGGATACAGTTTCCTCTTTATTCAAGGGGTTTTGAGTCTGTAAACACACTCAAGTCTGGGAATTGACTGAGGGCCTGTATCTTAGTTATCTACTATTGCTATAACAGACATACCACAAGTGAATGGCTTTAACAAAGATAAACTTATTCTCTCACAGTCTAGTAGGCTACAAGTCCAAATTCAGGGCCTCAGCTATAAAGGAAGGCTTTCTCTGTCAGTTCTGGAGGAAGGTCCTTGTTGTCAATCTTCCCCTGGACTAGGAGTTTCTCCACACAGGAACTCCCTGGTCCAAAGGACATGCTTTGCTCCTGGTACTGTTTTCTCAGTGGTATGAGGTTCCCATGTCTCTGTGATCGCTTCTCTCTTTTATATCTCAAATGAGATTGGCTTGAGACACTATATAATCTTGTAGATCTCATCTATATAACTGTTGCTACTCCATTTTATTACATCACAGTGATAGGATTTACAACACGCAGGGAAATCACATCAGATGACAAAATGGTAGACAATCACATAACACTGGGAATCATGAACCAGCCAAGTTGACAGAAATTTTGGGGGGACACAGTTCAATCCATTACAGCCTGTGACTCTCTGTTTTGGTGATTTGAGTTAGACTGCTGTTCACTTGACCTAGAATTCTTCCACTTTTCAGATCAAGTAAATATTTAGTAAATTTCCCATCTATTTCACTCCTAGGGACACAATGACTAAGTAGCCAACACCGTAAGTCCCATATGAGTCAGACTATTCTAATTACTGCTTTGACTCTGCCATTCATTATGGTAACCACGCCCACCTTGTCTTTGTCAATAGAGTGCCGCCACTTGGCTTCTACCACCACGGGGTCCAATCAGCCCCATTGTATTTAGGTGTATTAATTCAGTTAGGGTGCTCCCTCTGTCAAATCCGACTTACATAAAATAGCAATCACAGCAGTCTTCAAGGATGCTGGGGCTCCCTTTACAAATTTGTTCCTCATCCTTGTGGTAAAAGCTGTGTCGTCTGGGCAATCCATGTGTGAGTCTGTGGGTCTAACCTGATAAATCCACTCTAGTATGCCAATTTCCATAAGCCTTTGGATAATTTTTTCTACAGTATACGAAGGCAGATCTGGTACTTCAACTTGATTTAGTGTAGGCCACCGCATAATCCATGCTTCTGCAAACCAACCAGATAAACTATTAGATCCTTTCCTAACCTCTCAAGCTGAAAATACTGAATGAAGAAATGTGCTTAGTGTGCCAATGTCAATAAACTCGGACTGATCCAATTTTATGTTCCTTGCATCATTATCCCACAACTTTAACAGCCATTCCCACACATACTTCCCAAGTTTTTGTTTGTATATATTAGAAAAGTCAAGCAGTTCTTTTGGAGTGTAACATACATCCTCTTAGGTCACATTTTGTACTTTACCTTTTGGGATTTGCTGGGATTTAAGTCTAGTTATAGATCTAGAAGAAAAATGGGTGATAGGAATGTGTTTTCAGAACATTTTGCAATGTCTTGTAAGGCATCTCCCTCAGTCAATGCTCCAGGCAATGACTCAAATGCCACCCAAGTTATATCTCAGACAAAGGCTCTTCAGACACAGGTGGGTTAATCTCATCAGCTAGGGGTGAAGGGGCTATGATTTTGTTGGCAGGAGTGATTCAATGGAACTTAGGAGCTCAGTTCCCCCAGCTTCCTGATTATCTGCCCATATGACCTTATCTCAAGTTTCAGGATTCCATTTCTTCCCAGTCAATATTTTCACTTTAACTTCAGATGCCATTCGAGGTTCAGAATTCATTTGGCATTGTAATTTACTTACTCCTATGATAAGACTCTGGGTTTGTTTTTTGGCGATATCAGGTCTCTTACTAAAAGAAATAAGACTTTCAGGGCACAAGTGGTAACTTCAAGGTCATTTGTGTGGAGGTTATGCTTTGACTCTGAAGCCCTGAGCTCATGTCTTAAATTCACCACTTTGTCTAGTGAAAGTAGGACCAACTAACCAGTTTCTCTGTACTTCTCATTCTGACAAAATTGTAGGAAAGTATCAAAATGCAATCATTCAGAGCCTTACCTCTCACCAATACTTGATCTATTGGTAGTGATATTTTGCATATTTCGATTGCTATATCACATCATAGGTTAGCAGTGCCCTCTTCACTATGGAAGCAGAATCATCAACGTCTTTAAGACTAACTAGACTTGAGAATCAATTTAGAAAACTCATCCTTATAATTTTTGTTTCTCTAGAACCACTCTTGGTACCAAATGTCTTAGACTGGGTTCTCTAGGGAAGCAAAACCAGTGAAGTGTGTGTATATACATAGAGAGAGAGAGATTTATATCAAGGAAATGGCTCATGCTGTTGTAGAGTCTGGAAAGTCCCAAGTCTGTGGAGTCCCAAGTCTGTGGATCAGGCATTAGGCTGGAGGCTTCTCCTGACTCAAGTAGCTGCACGGGCTGACAAATCCAAGATCAACAGGTAAGATGGTGGGCTGCTGGCTCAGTTCTCAAGAACTAGAGGCCAGGTGATGACAAACTGAATGCAGGGTCCAGTGCAGAGCAAAATCTAGCAAGCTTTGCCAGGAAGTCCATATATACTGGATGCCTGCCACACCCTCAAGGAAACTCCCTTTCAACTGATTGATGGCTTATAGCAGATCTCATCATGGAAATGATTACATTATATCAGATCTCATAAGGAGGTGATCACATCATTTCATAACTGCCAAAATACATCATAACTTCCAAACCACTGAGAATCATGGCTCAACCAAGTCAACACACAACCTTAACCATCACATCAACTAAATACGATAATAATAGGTTTAAAAGAACTATGCTTACAAACTTTGAATATTCTTAAAGATCTATTACTTATAAAATTAGTGAAAAAATTTTAGTCATCTGTTGCCTACAAAAGTGAAGAAAGAAAATCAAATAGTATTGAGTTATCACCTAAAAAGTTTAAGAGTCTATTGTAACTTTTAACTATCGTTTACCGCTCAAGTTCAATGTAGATTTGAATTCAAGTGAATATTGGAAATTCAAAACTCTTCATCTGAAAGATCAAAATGTTTTCCCAAAATACAACATACAGGATGGTTTAAAATAAATAAATAAATAAAAACTGTAAGTACTTTCATTGTAACCTCTCTTTACCGTTAAAGGAAAAGTTAATATTTGACCAGTATAGTTCAAGAGGCAAACTAATGTTAGAATGACTGGCTGATAGAAGTTAACATTGCCCCTTTTAATGTCTAAGTGGTTCTTTAACACTCAGTGATTTTATAGCTGGATTTAGAAAAATGAAAGAAAAGAACTTAAAAGGTGTTAACTTCATCTTGTGTCATAAAAGAGGAGATGTTTAATTAAGCCACTGGTAGTTCTTGGGTGGTTTTTGGTTTAGTTTTATACTTTTGAGATGAAAGGGTACATGCAAAATTATGTACAAAGTAGCTTTTAGAAACTTTGGAAAGGTCAAGGAGAAAATGGCTAGATTTTAGAAGCTGAACTTTTCAAGGTTTTCCTCTGATTTTTCTAAAACAAGATAGCCTCCTCCTCCTCTTAACAGTTCTTCAAGGCCCTTTCGGTAGCCAAAATCTTTGTTCTTTTTTTTAAAGCAGCTTTGTAACAGAAGAACTAAAAATTAATTATGGCTATGGAACTTTTACACACAAGAGTTTAAAAAGCACAGACGTAAAGAAGGGAAAAAGATGAGGGCCCATTTATCTTATATTGACAGGATTCGCTTCAAACGATGACCTTGAATCATAATCATCCTAATGAGCTCAAAATATTTCACTTTAACAAGTGAAACTATAATCAAATCAGTTTCTGAAAGCTCTACTAATGAGCATTTCCTTTGATGAAAACATGGTTAACTGTCTTAGTCTGCAGGAGGTGCACTGCAGTAAGGGGCCAGCTCCTGACAACTCATTAGCTGACCTGGGGAGAGAATAATTTGAATGCTTTTGATAAAAATTTCAAGGCTTTTTTTACTTAAATTACAATTTATGCACTTTTATAAATAGTATAATTTTTCTAAGTTGGGAGAAACTAGTGAGAAGAGTTCAAAGCTGTGGAACAAAGTTTGTTTACCACGTTTGGTCTGTTGGAGCCCCAGAACCTGGAAAGGGAAATATGTTTAATTAACAACTGCTAACTTGAGGCTGATCACTATATTGCATTTTTATAGGCTGGTCTGATGGGCAATGTACTTTACAGAGCTACATTTTATAAGATTTAGGATTGAAATTTGGAAGTCACTATTTTTGACCGTGAATTGGAAGAATGTCTTCTCAAAAGTGCTTTCTCCCTTTAGAACAATTTGCTCAATTTGTCTAAAGCAGCAAAAGAAACTAATGAAAACAGAATGCAGAAACGTGGCTTACTCTTATTCATTACTAGTGAAGCCCCCCCATCCTAAAATTATTCATCATTTTAACTACGGCTAGGCTCTGCTCAGCATGAAGAAATGGTCTCTCTCTCTCTCTTTTTCTCAAAGGTGACTTTTTCTCTCTCTGCAGAGCAGACTTGCTGTCAAAGCAGAATGTAAAACAGAAGAATACTTCAGCTGTCTTAAGTCTCACTGGAAGACAGATCTTAGTTGCTTCGGAGGGCCAATTCTCTTTCTCCTCCCTCCCCACAAGCTTCCCTTTGCTTTTGAGGGGTGTTCTACCTTCTTTCTATTTGTCATGTTTTCTTCCCGTGTTCTGTAAGGCAAAACCACTGAGATGGTTTGTGTCATAGGCACATAAGACTCTACTTGTCTAGTGTTTAATCCCCCCCCCCCCACCGCCTCTTGGCTCAGATTGAGAAAAAAATCCCAATATTTTGGAAGGCTAGTTATTGAACAGAGATAGTACAAAGAAAAGAGAAGACAATTTAATTTTATTTCTCAGAATTATCCCTCCCTTTCTCCAAATAGCTTTAATAAGATGTTCAGTCATAAAAGGCAAAATAATTTATTTTGACCCCAGAATATCTATCCATTATCTATACTTATATATATATGAATAAAATGTAGTCAATCTTCGACACATAGCTACAGAGTAGAACTACCTCAGAGTTTTCTTGGTGGTAATATTTATGGAAGCAGATCACCAGCTCTTTCTCCCACAGAAACACTGGGTGGGTTCGAACCACCAACCTTTCGGTTAGCAGCTGAGTGCTTAACTGTTATGCCACCAGAGCTCCTTTGAAGAAAGTTAGATCTTTTTAAAATTAAATAATGTCAGAGATTTTTAAACAAGAGAGAAAGAGTCAGGTTTGAATACTGCACGCCTTTTTTTGGAGGGGTGGGGGGAATGACTCCACTGCTAGAAACACTGGAATATTCAGTCCAATATAAATTAATTGCAATTGTGAAGAATATAAAATGGAATATACTAGCCTGCAAATTCCATAATTGACTTAAGAATATCCTAAGTAAGTTTATATTTGGCAAAAATTTAACTTTCTAAGTTAAATAATCTATTATTGTTTTCCTGCAATTATATACAATGCTACCAACTCAGCAAAGTAAAAAAACAGTACATGCCTTAAAGATGAGCCTGGATATTTAAAAATTCTACCCAGTGTGGATTCTATCACTGTTGTACTTAGTCTGAGATCCTGAGATCCCAGGACTTGGGGGAACATTCCAACCCATTCGCATTCCTGGGTCGCATCTGAGCAGAGCTACCCCATTCGTTCTTTAGTCTCAGGAGTCAGCCTTCTTTTTGCAGTGTCTCTCTACCAGTCATGGGAGTGGTGAAAGGCAGGTTACTCCCCTGGTCTGTTACTATGGAGGGAGATGAAGACGTAACCTCTTTTGGGAAGCAAGATAGCTAAGTTGGGTAAAAATAATTTCCACTCAATAAACCCACTATCTCTGAAGTAATAGTCAGTGGTCCAGACTCCTATGCCCTAGATATACCCTTTTTTCTTTTGCAAATAATACGAGGCTCTAGAACAGAGAGACTGTTGAAGGTTCTCAGTTTGAGCCAGTAAAACTTCCACCCTAAGCTTCCATTTTATTATGCACAATTAGAGCAGATTTGCCAACCCATTCATTCTCCTAGATTACCCCAGTTATGAACTGTATTCATTCAACCAAATAGGAAAGTTTCTCTCCCCTATCAGGGGTCTAAGCAACTTTATGATTTTGTGGAAAATCTACAGAATTGCACTTCTCCCTCCTTTCTGTCAGGATGTGCCCAACTTGAATTTTCCCTCCCAAGGAAAATACTCTGTAAACTCATTCTGTAGAAGCGAGTGGAAAAAGTTTGTGTACAAACATATCTGCTTGGAATAGGGAGATGGGACCGGGCATGGGAGAGACTATGGCCACCTCATTTCTGCCTTTATCCAGGACTTCTTGTCCTCTAACCCAGAGAGGATAAGAAATTCAACTCTGTGGGTGTGGAGCAATAAGGACAGAGGGAGATTGGAGCTCACATTCTCCTTCATGCTCTGTGTTTTGGAAAGCCATGGGGAGATTTTGGATTTGAAGATTGTAAGATGTATTACCTCTTTTGGAATATATAGTGATTCTGCTAGTAGTTTGTAGAAATTTAACAGTGAGAATATGTTCCTTTCCTAGATATTTCTAATGAATGTTTCCTTGCTTTTCTTTAATTTATAAAAGAAAATCCTCTTATTGCTAGTATTACAGTCTTTTTTTTAAAAAAAGGGACATTTGAAAACTTGTCGATACATTTTCTAACCTTACTATAAATAAATAGGCCTTCTCTCATATGATAAAATGTTCATATATCATGAGAAGATACATAAACTTCCATAGTGAATTAAATTTTATAGTTATTTTAAATTTTATAATAAAAATCATTGTGTAGAAAAAAAAATGTATTTCAGAAAATTTCACTTTTATGGAAAACTTTGCAGGAATATATAAACAGTAATTTATATTTCTAATTAGATAATAACAATATATTATTATATATTATTATAATATTACTACATAATAGTAATTTCTATTAAGAAAATTTCTATTAAGGATTTTTTATATTTAGTTTTTTTTCCAGTATAAATTATGTATTTACCAGCATTCATTTATCTCTCAGATCTGTATTTTACAAGTCTTCTGTAACCATAATGACATCACAGAAGTTTCTTATTTTCATTTTATTATGTATGTAAGCTTGCTTGAATTATTTATTAGTCTCCAAATTAACCTGGGCAATCTCTTGGTTGTATACATTGAAGGACAATATATAGACCCATTGCTTATATCACACTCCCTGCTAAATTACCTACTCTCCCCATTCTAAGCACTGGAAGTTCAAGAATATCACCTGCTCAAAAATCCTGGGACATTTTACAAGATGATATTCAGCCATTAGCAGCCAAGGTCCCAGATCCTTAGCTTAAAGAGCCTCAGTTTCTATATAGAAGAACCACTTAAATTTCTAATTAATGTTTTTTTATATTATTGTTTTGTTTTTAATTTTATAAATAAATATCATGATCTCTATATTATTACTTGTTTTTCTAATTTTTAAAGTAAATATCATGATTATGTTTCCAGGTTAAAATTGAGTATGCTCTTACTATAAAACCTGCAGACAACATGGAAAATATAAGGAAAAAATTGAACATTATTCATATAATAACCACAGTTATTAAAGTCTTAAAAACATTTTTTACAAATAACCAACCACTATCACTAGCAATGCTGCATAAATATTCTCACACGTCTATCTTTGCACAGTACATACGGTGTTTCTGTGGGATCAATGCTTAATTTCATTTCTAGTCTAAGGAGATACATATTTCTAATTTTGGCCAGAACATTTCCAAAGTAGTTGTATTAATTTTCAGTTCTCCTAAAAGAGATTTAATGGCCTCCATTCAAACGCCCCAACCTCAGCACCAGGATCCAGTTTTGGTAGTTTCGTTTTGTTCTCAACTCACTGAAAGGAAAAATTAAACTGTCACTGTCCCCGCATCTTTATATTTCAAGCACTTTTAAAAGATAGCTACATTATTGTTATAATAATAATTCAGCACTAAAATATTAGCTGACAGTGAGCTAGCCAAACAGTGAAAATTTATTTCAATGAAAACTTACTTTTAAAAAGTTGTCAGAAAGTAAGATTATTTATTGAGAGCCTTGATTTTTCTATTTTTGCAGCATTAGTATGGATAACAGAGAACAGATTGCTCCCATTGGCACTGTTCTATTCCTTAGCAGTTTAATGGAATTCTTGCAATTTACCCATCATCCTTTGGCCACAATCCAGCAGACATTTCAGGTACATAAATTAACCATCAGACAGCACACAAAGGCTGACATTTACAGTTGTGCCTTGAT
>NW_004444151.1:673081-696126 GCF_000243295.1 Trichechus manatus latirostris
GTGGTGCTTCTCCCTAGACCGCCATCTTGCCGGAGTCCGACGTGCCTTGATGTTTTAACACCCAACAGGTATCAACCCAGAGGTATATGAAAAGACAGTGAAAATAAATTAAAATTCATACACTTTAGCTAAACATACACACGCACAGACACAGACACACACATCATTAATGGAAAGTGACTTACATAAATTTTAAGCTAAAAATATAACAACCCACACACTTGTTTGGATTTGCTATGTGATGACTCGATGAATGAAGGAATGATAATTGTTTTTAATTTTTAGAAACAAGTTCTATTAATGTTTTGAAAAAACAAAACAATCCATTAAAAAAATGGACAAAGCACGTGAACAGAAACTCACAAAAAGACCACAAACAATAAACACAGTTAATGATGTTTAACTTCACTATTAATAGAAATTTAAACAACAAAATACCCTGTTTCAGCTATAAGATAGGAAAATATTAAAAATAACAATAAAAATCAGTGTTGGTCAGGAGGATGCATATGGAATTATTTATATGCTGTTTATAAAAGTATGAATTTAAAATATTTCTTGAGATTTAATGACAAAATATTTCAAAGGCCTTAAAACATTCATCTTAGCAACTCCACTTCTAGGAATAAGATCTAAAGAAATATATATACAAGGTTAGTTATTATAGCCAAGTTTATAATAACTGTGGTGTAAGATTAAAAATACCTAGATGTTTACCAGTATGGTTTTGGTTAATGGGAAATGTCAAAGCAATTAAAAAGAGTAAGGTAGATCTCATTTCACTGATATGAAAAAAAATGTCAAAGATATATTCAAAACAACCTCCACAAGCACATGTACATTATGATCTCATTGGTGTAGAAAAAAGGACTTATATACGTGCAGGAGAAAGATGTGGCAGTCTGCTTCTGTAAAGATTACAGCCTTGGAAGCTCTATGGGGCAGTTCTACTCTGTCTTACAGGGTTGCTATGAGTTGGAATTGACTCAATGGCAGTGAGTTTTATACTTACGTAAGTGTATCTTTTTTTGGCCTTTGTTGTCATTCAGTCAATTCCTTTTTTTTTTTTTTGTCTATTCAAGTATGTATCTGTGTGATCTTGTGTATGCATAGATATTTTTGGAAAAAATGTGCAAGAAAAGGTTAACAGTGATTATGCTGACCATGTAGGGATTAATGGGGTGAGGCGAAGAGCTTTTAATTTTTACTTGAAACCCTCCAGACTATTTTGAGTTGAGCACTACTATATTTATAATAAAAACTACTATTAAACAAACAAAAAACAATCAATTTTATTGTAACAAAAATGAGAAATGATCACTTTTCTGCTCAACATCAAATTACTCTTCCAGGCATCTTATTCCACCTTTTTTTAGCCATAAATGTTAGAAGATACCCAATCCTTTAACTTTGAATGCATTCGATTTACCTCTCCGTAGAATAACACCAAATTAGAATTTCTCTCCAATAAATAGAAAGCATTTTAAAACTGTGAACTTTCACATGACCTTATCATTTTCGTCTGCAGGTTAGATGTGCCCAATTTCTTAAACAGTGTGGTATCCAGTCTCTTCAACATTCTAGTCACCCTCTAGGTGCAATCCATCTTTTCAGCCACTCTTTAAATGCAGCCTACAGAACTGAATATAATATTCAAGACACGGTCTGAGCAGTTCAGATTATAGTGAAACCATTACCACCCTTGAACTTGACTCTCTACCTCTATTAATGCAGCTTAAGAACGTATTAACTTTTTTAAGCATCTGTTAACATCATACTGGCTCATATTGAGCACGTAGTCCAATAAAACCACAGGAATTTTACCATAAATTTCCTATCGTGTAAATGTGCAATAAACAAGAGTTTAGAATAGCCCTGTAAAATTTCATTTGATTAGTTTCAGGCCATAGTTCCAACCTGGAAAGAACTTTTTCAGGCATGCAACTGTTATATAACCTATTAGCCACTCTTTCTATCTTTGCATTGCCTGCATTTCTTCTTCCATTATTCTAACCATTGATCAAACTACTGAACAAAAGAGAGTCAAATGGAGAGTTTCAATTCCAGATAACTCCCTAGAGTTTGGCATCAATCCATTGTCAGCCACTTTTGGGTTTTTGTTCAATTAGTTATAGACTAGCATAGTGCACATACTTTGCCATCTTGTCTTCAAGCATATCAAGAGAATCTTTGTAGAATGTCTTGCATAAATATACATATGCATTTCTTTGGCATTTCTTTTATCAGCTAAGCAACCCTTTTAGAACTGGCATATATAATTTTCTGTTAGGCCACAAAGAAATGGAATAAAGCACCACTTGAGCCATCTTTCAGAGGTATACGTTCCTAACTCTGTGGACCTGAACTTCTCAAGTCCTGTTTGCGTACATGGCTGCAATGAGAACTGTGTTTAATTCCATTTAAATAAATCAATTTTAATTGCATCTCTATTCTATTTTAAGTTTATGAAACATGATTATTAATGTGATGAGTAGTGGCAGGTAGTAGTTAATGGGACAGATTGCAGAACCAAAACTGCCCTGGGATCAAGACCCAGCTCCACCAGTTAATGGTTATGTGCGTTTGAGCAAGTTACTGAAACACTCTGTGCCATGGTTACCTTGTCTATAAAATGGTGATAATAGTATCCCCCTCAAAGGGATTAAATGAGTTAATATATGGAAAATACTAAGAAAAATTCCTAGTACCTAGTAAATAAGTGTATTTACTAATATTATCATGATGTTTTCAAGTGAAAATGTGACATTATGTTAACTGCAAAGCAATAATTCTGACATGATGGGTATTTTTCTTAAATTATTTAGTGCTGTGCCTTACAAAAAATGCGTTTATTATTGCCTGTTAAGATTTACTTCTTAAGCCCAATACTTCTATCCATTCGTTGAGTCAAGATATAAGTATTTACTATTAGTTTCCTAGGGTTGCCATAGCAAAATGCCACACTTTGGGTGGCTTAAAATAGCAGAATTTTATTTACTCACAGTTCTGGAGGCTAGAAGTTCAAATTCAAGGTGTCAGCAAAGCCATGCTTGCTCTGAAGGCTCCAGGAGAACATTCTTCCTTGACTCTTCCAGTTATGGCAGCCCCAATCATTCTTTGTCTTAAGATAGCATAAATCTAATCTCTGCCTCTATCTTCACAGGGCCGTCTTCCCTATAAATCTCTTTGTCTCTGTGTCTCTTCTCTTGTTTCTATAAGGACACCAGTCATATTGTATTAGGAGCCACCTTATTCGAATATGACCTCATGTTAAATAATTACATCTGCAAAGACACTACTCGCAAATAAGAGTGTATTTATAAATTAGGACTTCAACATATCTTTTGGGAGGACACATTTCAACCACTAGCATTATGATTATTCTCGTTATAAAGTTAAAATGATTCCTAAGCTACCCTTATTAACTCTCATAAGAAAGGTATAAGGGCCTTTGGTGGGGTTGGAGTAGGTGGGATCTTTCTGGAGTTCTATCTGTTCAGGGGAGAGTTGGAAAACTATTCCCCAACCTGCGTACTTTCCACAGCTCCCACTATGCTGGCCTCTTTATCACCATAACACTACAATTCAGGGCTGGAAAACAAGGGAGGGGTTGAATCCCTCCAGTAAGGTTTATGGCATACTCAGTGGAGTGTTTTCCCTGGGGGGCTATCTCTAGACACCGTTCTCCCACACACCTGCTCCTTATCTGGCCAAGTTTCATTGGTTCTGGCCTTTGCTTCCAGCCAGCTTACTGTAGGGTCTTGACAATTCTAACAGTTCCTTCATTTACAAGATTACCTTACCCGGGACACCAAACTTTCTGTTTTCTTTTGCCCGTTTTTCAAAGCCTTGCCACTTCTTTCACTTCAAAACCAACACTGGCTAGCTTTACCTTGAACAGTTCACTCCCTGGGAAGGCTAAATTTAGACAAGAGTGGAAAAATGAGCCTAATAACAAAGTATCAGGAAAAGGCCCTTATGATCCTTTCAAAACCAGTTGTCACTGACTCAGCTCTGACTCAGCAATCCCTTAAGTGTCAGAGTACAACAGCGCATCGTAGATTTTTCAGTGACTGATTTTTTTGGAAGTAGATTACCACACCTTTCTTCTGAGGTACCTCTGAGTAGACTAGAACCTCCAAACCTTTAGTCAGCAGCTGAGAGCATTACCAATTTACAGTACCCAGGAACTCCTTTCTGACCCTTAGGAAGTTGGGAAAAAAAGAACTAGAAGGTTAGAATAGATGTTACTCTAACAGTGTTAACCATTACTACATTCCTTCATCAAATACTTATTGGGCACTATGCTAGATGATGAAAACACAGAGATAAATACAATTTAAGGTCCACTCTCGAGAAAATTATAGCAAAGGAGACTCATGCAATTAATGATATTTCAGTGTGATAAGTGTCATGAAAGCAAAGAGGAGAAATCCATAATCACAAAAATAAGGTGTATAGATCTTGCCCAAATTATCTTTATTTGCAAAAGGAAAATGCATTGATTCTGCAGGTGGACAGAAAATCAATCTAAAGGAACAAGATCTATTTTCTAGTGTAGAGTCCTACTCCTCAAAGTGTGGTCTCTATGGCAATAGCATCTGCATCACCTGGGAGCTTCTTAGAAATACAGAACCTCAGGCCCCATCCCAGACTTACTGAATCAGAATCCACATGTCAATTAGATCCCCTTTTGATTCACATGCATTTGAGAAGCTCTGCTCTAAAGCATACCTTAGCTCACAGCAAGCAGTGGCTCCTACAAGAGCTTAAATCTGACTCCTATCTACACAGGCTACAAGAGAGCGCATTGGTAGCTCTTCAGAGGTAGAGAAGATGCTCATTCATCTTGTGCCTAGCATACAGTAGGTGCTCAATAAATGTCTGTTGGCTAAATGACTGAATGACTACAGGAATGAATAAAGCACTAATGCGTCATATTTCCAATACATTTTTGAGCATGAAAGAGAAGGAGACGGAGAAAGAGAGAATGAAGTAATAACAAAGGGAAAAGAACTCATCCTGTTGTCAGTCATTTTAAACTATACTTCTAGTAGTTTCAGTTAAATTACTGAAAAAGCAAGAAGGCCTCACAATGCTAAATCAATTTGAACTTTTAGCTTAATTATATTTGTTAGTGCGGGAAAAATGACATTTGAGTATTTTTTCAGGTTACAAAATTTTATACTTAAACCAAAAAACCAAACCCATTGCCGTTGAGTCAGACAGCAAATCTATAGGACAGAATATAACTGCCCCATGGGGTTTCCAAGGAGCAGATGGTAGATTCGCACTACCAACCTCTTGGTTAGCAGCCAAGCTCTTAACTACTGCGCTATACTTTGCTACTTAAAACATGTAAGTTTATTTATGACAGAAGAAGACTTGGTCAATGTCAATTTCCTAGTCATGTAAGTCAGCAGTATGGAACTTAAGATGTCACAATGATAGAGAACTGTCGGTTTTAATATATCAACAAGTGTACATATTAGAGAGTCATAAAATCCCAAAGAGCCAAACTGAAATGATATATGCTAAAAAGGACAGTTAATTCTAGTATGAAATAAAGCATACATTTTAATTATTTCATATGCTAAAAAATAAAATGGGAAGACATATAAACTTTGGTAAAGAAGAGCAAAGCTTCTAGAAAAATATGGGAAAATTTTTAGAATTAATTGCTTGATTCTAATTAAAAGAATATAACCTTTAGAGGCAGAGTGGCTACTGAAACTCTGATTTTACTTACATACATTAATATGAATATGACAACTGAATCTCTAGACAAAGGTTATTCCGTGTCTCTAAATACAAAATACTTTAAACTCTTCCTCGAATATAAAACTTTAGCTTCTTACACCACAAATCAGTTGAATTGTGCCCTCAGTTTTAGAGCAATATGAAATTGGCCAGGACACTTAAATATCATCAACCTCAAAAATGTCTGAAACCAGAAATATGAAAAAGCCCATGTATTAGTAAACGATATCAATTTATTTCTAGTTTTTCAGCAGCTTGGTACATTACAGATTATCCCCAGTGGCACCAACATCCTTGAACCCGAGGCACGACTTAAGAAGGATGTTATATGTCTTCAGATACTGACAGACTGCAAGATACACATCTCTGTATATCTTCAGCCAACAGGCAGCCGGCACAAATTACAGAGAAGCAAATATTTAGATCAATATCAGAACAACTTTATTTCTACCAATCAAAGCCATCTAAAAATAAAAAGATGTTCTAATTTGGTTGAGATGGAAACTATTTCACTGGAAATCACTGTGATACTCTGAAGATAATTCATTCATTGACTTTCTGCAATGTAAACTGAATTTTTTTTCTATTCTTGAATTATTTTAACATCTAGAACATAAAACTGAACATTTTGCACACCATTTCTAGGTCAGAAAAGCCGTAGTTTGCCCCCTCCTCTTGTGCCACACCAAAACACAGCTCTTATGTATTTATTAAAATTATGTTACTTTTCTGTCTTCAATCTCCATGATTTCTTCTGGGTACAGAATTCGATAGTGTGATAAATAATGGATCTCTACCTCATTATGTAGAGTCCTGGTAGGGCAGTGGTTGAGTGTTTGGCTGCTAACTGAAAGGTCAGCAGTTCGAATCCACCAGACACTCCTTGGAAGCCGTATGGGGCAGTTCTACTCTGTCCTATAGGGTCCCTCTGAGTCGGAATCAACTTGATGGCAACGGGTTTGGTTTTAGTACCTGATTACGCTTTTCCTCTCTCCATTTGCCCCAATTGTGAATTAAGGCCAGTACCTCACAACAAGTGCAAATGGATCACTTTTTTTTTTTTTTCCTGGATGGATTTTGAAATACTTTAGAGGAATTGGGAAGGGGGAAAATGCTCTTTTCAAAGACGAGACCTGAAGACCGGTAAAGTTCTGTAACAAAGACTTTCAAAGTGATTGATTTCTAGTCTTATGCAATTTTGTCATTTCTGGATAAATTATGTACCTTTATAAATTATACCCTTTGCTGACAAGTCGATTTTGACTTATAGAGACCCTATAGGTCAGAGTAGAATTGCCCCATAGGGTTTCCAAGGCTGTACAATCTTTATGGAAGCAAACTGCCACATCTTTCTCCCTTGGAGCTGCTGGTGGGTTTAAGCCACCGTCCTTTTGATTAGCAATGGAGCGCTTAACCACTCTACCATCTGGAATCCCTTATAAATTATAGAGACTAAAAAAGTTCTCCTTTTCTTATTCCTTCTTTTTCTTATTGAAAAGTGATTGCTAGAAAACCAATCCTGCTTCTTGGAATATATCCTCGAGAAATAAGAGCTGTCATACGAATAGATATATGCATACCCATGTTCATTGCAGCACTGTTCATGATAGCAAAAACATGGAAACAACCTAGGTGCCCATCAACAGATGAATGGATAAACAAATTATGGTATATTCACACATTGGAATACTACACAATGATAAAGAACAATGAATCCGTGAAACATCTTATAACATGGAGGAATCTAGAAGGCATTATCCTGAATGAATTTAGTCAGTCTCAAAAGGGCAAATATTGTATAAGATCACTATTGCAAGAACTCAAGAAAAGGTTTAAACACAGAAGAAAACATTCTTTGATGGTTACGAAGGTAGGGAGGGAAGGAGAGGGGTATTCACTGACTAGATAGTAGACAAGAGTTATCTTACGTGAAGGGAAGGACAACACCACACTACAGGTGAAGTCAGCCCAAACGTACTAAACCAAAGCTAAAAAGTTTCCTGAATACAACCAAACACTTTGAGGAACAGAGTAGCATGGGTGGTGGTCTGGGGACCATGGTTTCTGGGGACACCTAGGTCAATTGACATAACAAAGTTTATTATGAAAATGTCCTACATCCCACTTTGGTGAGTGGCATCTGGGGTCTTGAAAGCTAGTGAGTGGCCATCTAAGATGCATCAATTGGTCTCAACACACCTGGAGCAAAGGAGAATGAAGAACACCATAGACACAAGGAAAGTATTAGCCCAAGAGATAGAAAGGGCCCCATAAACCAGAGACTTCATCAACCTAAGACCAGAAGAACTAGATGGTGCCCAGCTACCACCAATGATCTCCCTGACAGGAAACACAACAGAGAGTCCCTGATGGAGCAGGAAAAAGTAGGATGCAGAACTCAAATTCTAGTAAAAAGACCAGACTTAATGGTTTGATTGAGACTGGAGGGACCCCAGAAGACATGCCCCCCAGACTCTCCATTAGCCCAAAACTAAAACCATTCTCTAGGCCAACTCTTCAGACAAAGGTTAGACTGGACTATGGACATAAAATGATACTCGTGAAGAGTGTGCTTCTTAGTTCAAGTAGATACATGAGACTAAATGGGCAGCTCCTGTCTGGAGGCAAGATGAGAAGGCAGAAAGGATCAGGAGCTGGTTGAATGGACAG
Source organism: Trichechus manatus latirostris (assembly GCF_000243295.1). Lineage (NCBI taxonomy): Eukaryota > Metazoa > Chordata > Mammalia > Sirenia > Trichechidae > Trichechus > Trichechus manatus. The sequence goes on from NW_004444151.1 coordinate 681,512, forward strand.
GAGAAATCTGGGGTGGAAAAGAGGAGTGTGCTGTCACAGTATAGCGAGAGCAACTAAGATCACATAACCATGTATGTGTAAATTTTTGTATGAGAGACTAACTTCAGTTGTAAACTTTCACTTAAAGCCCAACAATAAAAAAAAAGAAAATAATATATAAAAAAAAAGAAAAGTGCTAGAAAACCAAAGACACAAGGAAAATACTAGCTCAAAGACTAAGGGACCAAATGAACCAGAGACTCCACTAGCCTGAGACCAGAAGAACTAGATGGTGCCCAGCTACCACCAATGACCACCCTGACAGGGAGGACAACAGAGAATCCTGGACAGAGCAGGAGAAAAATATAGAACAGAATTCAAGTTCATGTAAAAAGACCAGACTTAATGGTCTGACAGAGACTGGAGGAATCCCCGAAACTATGGCTCCCAGACAATCTGTTAACCCAGAACTGAAATCAGTCCTGAAGCCCACTCTTCAAACAAAGATTATAGAGGACTATGAAACAAAAATAATACACGTGAGGAATGTGCTTCTTAGTTCAATCAGATACATGAGACCAATGGGCAGCTCTTGTTCAAAAGCAGGACGAGAAAGCAAGAAGGGACAGGAACTGGTCCAATGCACACAGGGAACCTGGGGTGGAAAGGGGGAGTGCTGTCACATTACAGGATTGGAACCAATGTCACAAAATAATATACATATAAATTTTTGAATGAGAAATTAACTTGAGCTGTAAACTTTCATCTAAAGCACAATAAAATAAGTAAACTATAATAAGATACCATCTCACCCCAACTTTTTGGCACAAATCAAAAAAATAGAAAATAACAAATGTTGGAATGGCTGATGGGAGATTGAAAATCTTATTCACTGCTGTGGGAATGCAAAATGGTATAGCCATTTTTAAAAATTATATAGCACTTCCTTAAAAAGCTTGAAAGAGCAATAACATATGATCCAGCAATTCCACTCATAAGAATATATCCTAGAGAAACAAGAACTGTCACATGAATAGACATATGCACACCTATGTTCATTGCAGCACTATTTGCAATAGCAAAAAGATAGAAACAACCTAAGTGCCCATCAGCAGACGAATGGACAAACTATGGTACAGACACACAATGGAATACTACGCAACGATAAAGAACAACGATGAATCTGCGAAACATCCCACAACATGGATGAATCTGGGGGTCATTATGCTGAGTGAAATAAGTTAATCACAAAAGGAAAAATACTGTATGAGAGCACTATTATAAAAACTCATGAAAAGGTTTGCACACAGAAAGAAACAATCTTTGATGGTTAAAAGGGAGGGAAGGGGGTGGGAAGGGAAAAAACAAAAAGAGAAAGCGATTGCTGGAAAAATAAGGGAAGGAGGGAGAAAATAAGGTAAGTCTCTCTTTTTCTTTCTCTCTTCCTCCCTCCTAGACATTGAATTTTTAAAAATCTATTTGCATCTAATAAAGGTCACTGTTAATCCTGAAGCTGATGAGGCACTAGAAGAGAATTGCAAGTAAGTAGAGTCTAACTTGGCCTTTGAGAGTCTCAGCACTCCCATGGAGACCTTGTCAAGATTCCAGTAGACATGGTAATGCACTTAGCATTAAATGGTGTTACACTAAACTCTTCCAACTTTGCCACGGATACTGATATTAAGTTTTGTAGCTACCAATATACCATATCTACATTTGCTTTTGTGTAACATATATCTTTCTCAATCTCATACTGATTAGTGAATCACAATGAATGATTATCTAGCTGCCCTTTCAACAAAAGAATTCAGCAACAAAGCATTCTCACTTATAGATGTATAACAGTGCTTCATCTGACTGCTCATTAGCACAAGTAGGTCGGGTCCTAGTTATCTAAGAGTGACAGCAGACTCAAGCTGGAATTTGAGGAACTGTTATGCAACTTTTGTTGATTTCCTCTGTCAGTACAAAAAAAAAAAAGATATTTTCAGAAAAGTTCTTTTTCAGTTTTAAATGTGCCTTGGAGACTAAGACAATCTACTATTAGACTTGCATAAAACTTTGAAGCTTATAAACATAAGTACAGTGGCTATCTTTCAGACTATTTTGTTTGTTGTTGTTATGTGCCATCGAATCAGTTCCAACTCATAGCAGCCCTATAGGACAGAGTAGAACTGTCCCACAGACTTTCCAAGGAGTGGCTGGTGGATTCGAACTGCCAACCTTTTGGTTAACAGCCAAGCTCTTAACCACTGCACCATGAGGGCTCCCTTTCATATTATATATATATATACACACACACAAACACACACACATATATAGAGAGAGAGAGACTCCAGAGACTTTTAACTTTAATTACAGAATTGCCAAAGAGATGGAAACTACAGAAAAAAAAAAAAAATTAATGAAGGTGCGTTTTCAATCCCCATGCCCTTTTTTCTTAGTAGTAAATGATACTCTACTGTATTCCTAATTGTTTACTGTCCTAAAGCTTTAGTAACAAGATCAAAAAAGTATGTGAACAAAAGGCAGAAAGTGAAAAAAAAGTGAATATTAATGTAAATACTTTCAAAGTAATATACTCAAGTGAGAAGGAGAGGAAACTCTAAGTTAAATGAAGGAAATGAGTACAGTGTGGGGTCATCCAACAAAGCAAGTATTCACGCTGGTCTGATAAAGCAATTTTTGTAATACTTCATAAAATGTACTAGTCTGCATTTTCAACACAGCACAAGTTTGAGAAAACATATTTTCATAAACTTTGTGATGACATAGTATAATGGAAAAAATCATGGACACTATCTGTGTAATTGGAGTCAGATGAATTTTGACTACTCACTATACTGCCTTGAGAAAATTATTTAACTTCTCTAAGCTTCGTTTTTCTCAACTGCAAAATGGACTAATACCATTTAAGTCATATAATTCAGCTGATAATTAAATAAAGTAGCATGTATAAATCACCTAACAGAGTATATGTCACATTGTAGATGTTTGAGAAATCTTGGTAGTTTCTCCTTCCACTTCTCTTTATGTTAATCCTTTACGGTCTGCTGAGACTCCTAACACTTTGTGAAGAGAAATTCCCTTTGTCTGCATTAGTCATTCAGCCTGGCAGAACTAAAGATTCCTCATTGTGGTGTTATCCGTCTGCACAAGGAGTCTTTGGGACTATAGGTAAGGGAACTATGCATGTATGTTCAGACTATTACATCAGTCAAGCTGCCATTGGGTGAGGGGTCACTCATCAAATATTTGACTATAAATAGTTAACAAGATTAAGGCTACACAACAGGGAAGAATTTTACAAATGACATTCTTGTTGTCAGAGCTTCTCCTTACCTGATTTACCTGGTCTTCTATTTTTAGCTTGTCTTCCTTTTAGGAAGAAACAAATTCACCTCCTAGCTTTTGCAGTTGACCTTGTTCAATAGCCAGAGTTGATTTTTAGCCTATTGATAGAGGGAATCACCTGGAATATCTGTTAGAAAATATTCTATTCTAGAATATTCATGTTCCCAGCAGTTACTATCTTTATGTACGAACAAAATTTATACACGTTAGCTCCTGTTCCCTGCTTCCTTTGTTTATAGTTGAACAGCTTACAAAAGAGAGAAGCGGGATTCAATTTTTTTTTTTCTAATTAAAGCATTAAATTAAAAACCAAATCATCAAACCATCAACATTCACAGGAACTTAATTGATATTACTCATTAACTGACCATCCTCTTGAAATTGCTAGTGGCTGGTCTTCAGTCCAATAATTTCGCTACCAAATGGTGCCTTTTGTTTACATAGAGTCAAACCTCTGGATCACACACCCTTACGCCGAGTCGAATCTTCCCAGAAGTCACTCATGTATTGGAGGAAGAAACTGTAGAAATTTTAAACCACACATAAAGTAACTCATATCTCAGGGTATGCCCAGAATAATATGCTTCATTTTAGGTTTTTATTTTTTGGGCAAATTTGAAATTATGCATTTATTAACTAGTGTATGTAGAATATGTATGAGATTATGCAGGCTCAACTTATCCACAGCCCAGGACAGAACAATTATAAACTCCACTGTCCCTCCAATGGGCCTTTTGAAGAAATGGACAACATGTAATACTATTTTTCAGTAAAACTTGAATGAAAAATTGAATCTTGACTCAATGTCCAACTTTTTGAAGATCATACTCTAATTTCAGTAAGGACAGTTACTTTATACATAACAAGCTTGATGTGACATTTTCAATAGCTTCTCCTAGAAAATGTCCAAGTGTCTGAGATGTAGACAGCTAATTTTCTATCAAGTTGCTATGATCTGGATATGTAGCATTTATAATCTGACTTGCTGATGGAGGAAGTCAGAATAGGATTTTAATTGGAATCACTACATTCCATCATCGACTATAATCAGAAATAAAACCAGCATCTTTCATGCAGGATCTTCGTTTACAACTAAATGAGGCTTTGGGCTCTGGCAAACACAGTTTCTTTATTATATACATATAAAGAAAAATCAGGGTCTGTGATTAGCTATCCTCTTTTTGAAAAGTTTTACATTTGCAAACTGCCGTCATACTGTAAGGAAATAGCACAGTTTAATAATAGGAGATGGAAGTGCCAGGCTATCTCATTATTAGCATCACATTTGGTTTTCTGTAATATTTTGTGCAATCATTAAAAGCAAGGCAACGGTAATACTTTAGCCATCTCAATACCTAGAAAATTTCTATTACTTTGGCTAGGAACGTTTTCCAAGGATGACTGGTTGACAATATCCAAAGGATAATTTTAGGTCCTGAAGAATTAAACACAGGTCTATTTTTATGAGGTGGGACAGATTGGAAACCATTCTTTCTGCTTGTTCCAGTGAAATTGGAAATGAAAAGAATGTGTGTCATATGAGGGACAAGTGTCATGAAGCCCATCTGAATTATATTTCATACCCCTTTTTATAGCCTAATGTTCCACTATATCCATTTTCCTGGCAGTATTGCTCCCATCAAAAACAAGTTATTGACACTTATATCTCATATATAAATCAAATCAGACAGACAAAGCAACGAAGGTGGTTTCAGAGAGATTGGGTGATGGAGTCGAATAATGTACTTGTTTTTCACCTCTAGGATATCACTTTAATACTATCTTGAAACAATGGCACAAAATCATTCCAATTAAATGGACTTAAAATAAGATATAAAGCAAATTCAAGCGATCTCATTCTGTCTGCAGTGTCAAGAGTTGACAGCACAAAATTGAGCAGAAATAGTTTAAATTTAGCAGTCTTCACATATGTGTACAAGGACTGAGAGCAGAAATTGGATTTGCTTCAGTGGAGTCAATTAAGAAAGACTCAACAAGCAAGGGTTGAAGTGCATTGACAGGGCACTGGGAATTCTGGGAGTATTGACTGGCACTGGCTTGGGTACAAATTAAGCAAGCATTCTGGTTTCTGACATTAATTTTCTTCGACTGAGAAAGTACACTAATAGATAAATGATGATGATTATAATGATAATGATAATAATAATAACAAAAGACGTATGTAGTGAACAGACACAGTCACCACTGATCAGCTACCATAGAGCAGTGTCAACGTCACTCTTTATTTTTAAGGTCTCTGGTCATATCGCTTATTTCACACAATTCTGCTGGGACTCTAGTTATCTCACCTCATTCCAATTCTCGATTCTGTTCACATATTTCTGTTGTTCTAAAGAACTGAGAGGCAACTAAGAATAAAGGAAAGGTTTTTTTTTTTTTTCCTTCATCATATCTATGGCTAATTATTTAGTTTGCTCCAGCTTACTCAACATGTCACTCAGTTCCCTCCTCTTGCCTATCAGCTCTGAGATTTCAAATGTTAGACAGGAGTCACTTGTATCATTAGCAAATGTCTATGATGAAATGAAAAGGCAGGAGAAGTTGCAGTGGGAAGGATACATTAATCAAAACAAATCAATGGTCAAGTATGTTGCTTGATGCTGATTTCATTAAAAACTACTATATTAGGAAAATTCTCCCATAAAGTAAAACATGAAATAAATTTGCATTTTAAAGGGTTACAGGAATTTAGAATATCTCCAAGTTTTACACCCTTTGAAAGGAATAAATGCAAGTAAAGCTAAAAGTGAACCAGCTTTATACTCTCTATTATTGTCTCCCTAGTCTCTATTCTTCTTCTTATTTCTTCATAAAGAACATATTAAAAAACTAACACATTTGTAAGAATCATGAAATAGATTCAGAAAAACATTTAGTCCAAAAATAGGAATAAAATTGTTTCACAGTAATTGGTACCTTTGTTTGCAAAATGACATTTTATCAGATTTTATTTTGCTTTTTTTAAAACACTTGAAATCCAAACCATAGCCAACGATCAATATTCCTTCCATTCCCTTAGCAAGAAAAAAATGGGAGGTTCAGGTTGATCAAAAAACTGACCCAAAGCTACATAACCTAGGAACTAGCTGGACAAAATTCAATTAAGAACCTTTTAAGTGTTAGACTTTGAAATTTTGCTATGAATTGTCAACCTAGCAAATTTCCAGTACCCAGGGGAAAAAAGTCTTTATCTGTAAAAGAATATTTTTAAATGTTTAAATTTTAGTCTTTTGCTTATGCAATTCAGAAAATCAGAGAAGATCGTGTATCTTACATGTTATTCTGTGTTCGTGGCTTGGTTCTAAATTACACTCTCCAAACCCAGCACTCCACTTCAGTAATTAGAAGAATATACTTCTCTAAACAATGGTGAACGCTTACAGTTCTGAAGCCCTTATGTTTTTCATTTCTCATGGGTTTGATTTTTTACCTGAGAGTAGTACAGCCTGATAGTCACAGAAAAGATTATTTTTCTCCTTCAAAAATCTGCAGAACAATGATTAAACATGCCATCTTTGGATCTTTCTAGACTTTTTTTTTTTTTTTTTAACCATATAGAGAAGGGATAAAGGATTGTGTGCACTGGGGGTGCAGGGTAGTGAGGGAGTGAAGCAGTGGAAGAGAATCTATTTTACCATTACCTTAATATACTCACAAAGGGTACACCATCTTAAGCATTTTTAAATTAAAGTTAATCACATCTGTCTTAATCAAAGCTATTTATCAATAAAGAAAAAATCATTCAAGCTAACTAAAAGCACAGAAGAGTTTATTGCAAAACTACAGAGTTATTGCAGGGAACCTAAAATGAGAAGGAACAGTCACAAAGGACTAGATGAACTGGACTGAGGAACTGGAAACACAAGAAGGAAGATTGTTTTCTCTATACTTGGGAACTGCATGGTTTCTAGCCCATATTCTACTCTGCCAACTTTATCTTTCCTTTGCTCTGCTCCTTAGTGTTGCGAAAGAATAATGGCAGCTCTGGCTGTACATGAATTTCAGTTCAAGTAGCCAATGCAACTGAGAAGGGCAGGGTGGCAATCTCAAGTGACTACAGGTGTCAGACAGGTGGCAAAGTGGATGGAGCAGAGGAAGACAACATGGTCTCAAATTAGTTCCAGTTGTTTGTCACCATATGGTAATGTGGGACTCTGGGTTGACAGAACTTCTATTTTTCATGAGAAGCCAGAAATCCGAAATTTTTGTGTCAAATCTCCCAGTTTAACTAGTTCAACTTTTAAACACAGTTCAGACTAAACTACACATGTCCATGGGTCAACTAACATCAATGAGAATTGGAACTGTGGAGGAAAGGGTCACTAGGCAAAAGCAACTATCCTCAGAAACAAAGCACTGAAGTGGGGAAGGAGCAGATGAAAAATACCTGGATCTTCTTGTCCTCCACTATCCATCTCCAGCTGGTTCTTTTCATAGTCTACACCTAAGCAAACTATCCAGAAAGGGAACCTAGGTAAAATAGGGCATGGAATAGAACGAAGAAGGGTAAATAATGGATCTGGAAAGACAAACGGAATAATCAGCATATTTGAGTAGAATGTATACTATTACTTCCACTACAGGGGATTGGATGCATGGACGCAACGACGGATGGATAGATGTATGGATGTACGGATGGATGGATGAATGGATGGGGAAATGAATCAAATAATGGTGGAATGAATCAAGAACTTGGACACTGAAGTATTTTCAAGTTTACATTTTAGCTACACAATTTCTTAATGTGTCTTGATGAGTTACTTGACCTCAGTCTTCTCATCTGTAAAAAGAGATTAATGGAGCCTACTTCATAGAATTGCTTTCCTATTAAATTACATAATATGTGCAAAGTGCTTACAGCCATACTTGGCAGATAGTTGTTATTGTCGTTGTTCAGGTGCCATCGAGTCGGTTCTGACTCATAGCGGCACTATGCACCACCAAACTAAATACTGCCAGGTCCTGCAGCATGCTCACAATCGTTGTTATGCTTGAGCCCATTGTTGCAGCCACTGTGTCAGTCCACCTCTTTGAGGGTCCGCCTCTTTTTTGCTGACCCTTTACTTTACCAAGCATGATGTCCTTCTCCAGGGACTGATCCCTCCTGACAACATGTCCAAAGTATGCAAGATGCAGTCTCACCATCCTTGCTTCTACAGAGCATTCTGGTTGTACTTCTTCCAAGACAGATTTGTTCGTTCTTTTGGCAGTCCAGTATTCTTCACCAACACCACAGTTCAAAGGCGTCAATTCTTCTTTGGTCTTCCTTATTCATCGTCCAGCTTTGGCGTGCATATGAAGTGATTGAAAATACCATGGATTGGCTCAGGGACAGCTTAGTCTTCAAGGTGACGTCTTTGCTTTTCAACATTTTAAGGAGGTCTTTTGCAGAAGATTTCCCCAATGCAATGCGTCGTTTGATTTCTTGACTACTGCTTCCATGGGCGTTGATTGTGGATCCAAGTAAAATGAAATCCTTGACAACTTCAATCTTTTCTCCGTTTATCATGATGTTGCTTATTGGTCCAGTTGTGAGGATTTTTGTTTTCTTTATGTTGACGTATAATCCATGGCAGGTAGTTAACATCTTTTAATTATTAATTATCATAATCATTTGCTATGTTTCTTTATACATAAATGGTTCTACTGGGCTGGTAACTTGGCCCAACATGGAGACATCTTTTTGGAGGGATAAAACAAAATCAGAGGTACTGGCTAGATAAGGAGACAAAAAACGGGCAGAGATAATTTAATTGTAATACCTTCCCAGCTTCACTGCTGCTGGGAAAGTTGTGACAGATCGGGAGGCCGTATATGTAGGCATCTTCTCATAATTCAAACTCAAAATTGCAAAACACCTTTAAGAGTCAATTAGCTAAGCTTGTTTGTAGTGCATTTGGTTTAGTAGAAATATCTTTGGCAGGAATGAAAAGATTTTCCATACATGAACAGCAATTTGAATGCCAGAAGGTTTTACATATTTTATCTTTGCCCCTCTTCTATCAGAGAAGAGAATGTTTTAAAAAATGAAACCAAGGAAAAATAGAGAGAAGAAAAAAGGGCTTGTTATTTCTCAGAGAAGTTCTGACTAATTTATGCAGAAATTATTTTTCCCCCTTCAACATTATGTCCTCAAGATGAATACCCCCTTGATGTATGCAGAGAGCCAAGATTAGAAAAACAATTAAGAAGTATGCTAAGACTCAACTATTTACTGAGAGTATGATCACTTGCATCGAGATGGCCAGTGGAGTCAGAAACAAGAGGTAATCATTAAGATCAAGGCCCTTGTAGTTAGGATTGGCTAAGATAAAATGAGGTATGGTCTTATGTACACCAGTGCTCATTGTGGCACTATTCACAATAGCCAAAATGTGGAAACAACCTAAATGTCCATCAATGGATGAACAGAGAAACAAAATGTGTAACAACATACAATGGAATACCACTCAGTCATAAAGAGCAATGAAGACCTGGTACATGCTACAACATGAATGAATCTCAAAAACATTATGCTTAATGATGTAAATCAATCACAAAAGGACAAATATTATATAATCCTTCATATATGAAATGACAAGAATAGGCAAATGTACAGAGACCAAAGTTTATTAGTGGTTATGAGGGGTAGGAGGAAAGGGGAGCCACTGTTTAGGAAGCAGTGAGTTTCTGTTTGTGGTGATGAAAAATTTGCTAACAATTATGGATGATGGTTGTACAACATGAACGATATAACTGATATTACTAAATTGTACATCCAAAAAAATGTTAAATTGGCAAATAATGGGCTATATATGTTTTTATAAGAATAAAATAATGAGGTATGGTGAGGCATGAGTTCTGTCTTTGCTGACACTAGAAGCTAAAGGGAAAGTGCAGCAAATGGTGTCCAGGTTACTATAGCACTTCAACATCAAACCCTGTACAGATTACTATTATGTACCGAGGATAGAGTACAAAAGACGTAACTCTTTTCTGCTCAATAGTATTAGTCAAGACAAAAATAAATTGAAGATAAAATAATAGAGACAGCAGAAGTAATGGAAAACAGGGTAAGGATCCAAGAGATGAATTTCTGCTATTTTAAAAATGCAGCATATGATTTTTCTGGTGTGTTTACTTGGGTTCTCTCAATTCCTTTGTGTACCAAGTCTCTTGTTAAAGAACTCCTCTCAAGTGTGCTAAAATAGAGAAAGGAGACCCAAGTGGACCCACCAATCTAGCTGGCTGACAAGAATACTCTCTTTTAAGAATCCCAGACCTCCAGTTACTCAGACACAAATCATATAACTTGAATCTGAAGAGGTTGTTTTTATAAATAGCTGTTGACAGGTAAAAAAAGTCTTACATACAAGTCCTATCAGAACATCTAATTTAGTATTTCTCAATGCTGGCTGAACACTGCAATTGCCTGGGGAGCTTAAAAAAAAAAAAGTGACAATGCCACAGTTCCACTCCAGATCAGTTAAATCAAAATCTGGTGAAGGAGTTCAGCAATCAGTATTTTTTGAAATGTTCTCAGATTATTACAATGTGTAGCCCAGGTGAATACCCTTCTAGACTGAGTCACGCACAATTCCTTGACATACCAGATCCTGGACCCCAAAATAATTTTATGACACAATGTAAGAGGACCAACTCCAGTATAGTTTTCTTCTTGCATGTGTAACTGAAGATAGATAATTTTCATGGGAGTTAATAGAGCAAATTTTAACCGAAAGCAAGTATTTTAAAAGTAAGTAAAGTTCTGATAAATGTGTATTGCTTCTTTGAACCACAGAATTTGAGAAGAAATGAAAAAGAATGTCTAATCTTAGAAACAACAGTTCATTACACTCCCATCCATCACCACCTATTATAAAAATGAGAAAACTGAAGCTTGATGAGGGAACATGACTAGCTTAAACTCTTGAACTTAGTTTTAGAAATGGATTAAGATTACCCAAGAGTATTGACACTAAAGCCAGTGGTATTACTCCTACTTTCTATTTTAAATCACAGATTTCATAATAAAATGATGGGTTCATATACTGAGGGGAGGGGAGAGGGATGGTACTGGATTATTCTGTTGTCAGTATAATTACGCTAGGAACTATGTTTGCCAGAATCCCCTTCCCTAAGTGGTTGTGGTTTAGACTAGGGAGAGGAACTTGATGAAGTTAGGTAGGCTGAGGGAAACAGGAGTCATTATTCATGAAGATCTTTGAGGTCAGGTGTAATGACAGACAGATGCATAAGTGCTGGAAGAGTCCAGCTTGTTCTCCCCTTCCTTGCTTCATATCCAGCTTTCTTCTTAACTTTAGGTCCTGTTGACCACAACAAACACAGGCCCACCACCAAACACTTGACAGTATACTCACAGAGGCAGTAGCTGCTTAGAGCCGACAGCCTTCTGTGGGGTTTCCTTAAGTGGTCTCACTCTGGCTGCAAGCTCTGACTTATCCATCCACATCAGTGCTCTGGGATGATGGTTAGTGACTTTTCTCTGACTTCCCCATTCCTCTTTGTGGACCTTTGCTTCTCTAGTGCCTTCCACATACACATAGGGTTCGATAACTAATAAATCCCTTATTCTATTATTCTCACATTAATTCTACTTTCCTGAGTGAACTCTGACAGATTTGAGGGGAGGTAGGTAATAAAGTACTTTTGACTTCTAAAGTGGGGTTATAAACCCAAGGTGGTGATGATGGTGATAATATTCATTCTCAAAATGCTCAAATTTTACAAAGTGACTCTTTATAGTTGCTAATTAATTCTTGTTTTAGAAAGAAGAAAAGGCATGTTCAATTCAGAAATAAAGCAACCTCGATTCAGAGAAATGAAGGCGATTTTACCAAGTCACCGCTACCCATGGCTCCCACCCCAGGCTCCTCTAGCTCCCCTACAGCCAGTTCTTAGATGAATACTGACAATGTTGTGAAATTCTGCTAATTATACAAGTCACTTTTGAAATATTCATTTGGATTACTTTACAGAGATGGATATTAATGGCTTGCTAGCTTTGAGAAAAAAAGAGAAGATTTTCTTTGATCTTAGAGAGTTGGGTCCTATGCTTTGGTTAAGAAAAATGTACTAGAAAGAAAGAAGCCAGACATTTCCCTATTCATCCAAGTAATTATGGTAAGGCGAGTGTTCTTTGATTCTGGTAGTTAGATTTAAAGATACAGAGTGAGTGGTTGTAATTATTCTTTCTAAAATCATTCTGAAAACCACATTAAGCCACAAATGTCTAAATCTGACCAACTGAATATAGTTCCAGTCCCAGTAGTTAGAAGTGAGAAATAAAGACCATTACAACAAACACAATTCAAGAAGTCTTTAGTCACTGTAATAGACATCATTGAGAGGAAGTGGAACTATTCATATGTTAAAGAACCAGGAATATTTAGTTGTGAATTAGTGAAGAATGGAAGTCTATGGTTATTTAGAGTTTAAAGACACTAATAACCACATGGTTCTCCAATTTTATTATGCAAAGGTATCTCCTTGGAGTGCTTACTGACAGTAAGGATTCTGCATCTCTGCTCTCTGGATATTCTGATGCAGTAGATATGGGACAGGGTCTGTATTAGTTTTAGTTGTCTACTGTTGAATAGCAAACTACCCCAAAATTAAGCAGCATAAAAGTGACATGTATTATCTCACATAATTTCTAAGGTCAGGAATCCAGGAGCAACCAGGCAGGGTGTCTTGCATGAGATTGCAGTTAAGCTGTTATCTGGGGCTGCATCATTAGAAAAATTGACTTGATTTGGAGGCTATGCATCCAAGTTGCCTCACACATGGGGCTGTTGGCAGAAGGCGTTCGTCTTCACTTGTTTTCAGAAGGCCTCAGTTCCTTGCCATTGAGAAAAGCTGAATGACCAATATGTAAACCGTAGTGTCTTTTACATACTCTTCTCAGAAGTGGCCTATTAGCACTTCTGCTTCATTCTAATGGTCATGCAGACCAACCCTGGCACAACATGGAAAGGACTACACAAGAGTGTGAATACCAGTAGGCAAGAATCACTGGAGGCCATCTTGGAGGCTCCCTTCCTCAGGGCACCATAGTACACTTTAGTGAGCACCCTTGAGGATTCATTGGCATGTGACCTCTAGACCATAGTTTGAGAAATGAATGGTCTGTAGGGTATGTTAGTTAAAAAAAAAAAAAAAAGTGCATGATTCATTCATTTATTCATTCATTCAACAAATATATGTCATTTTCTGAGATTATTCATTGGAAATGTTGCTTCATCACTGAGAAAAGAAGCCTCTGAAATCTGGCTGAACACACCATACACACACACATATCAATGGCACGAATCAAATCGGGGAAATACGAGACCAATATAAATTCCCACCTGGAAATTTTTAAACATCCTGTTAAGGCAAGCAACAATTTGTTAACTGCTAAAAGGTTGAAGATTTTTGAGCAAGAATTTGTATTGCACTTCATAGTGCTGCTGCTCATCAAAAAGTACAGTCACTGGGAGTCCGGGAAAATGGCGCTCCTAGGCAGAAGCACCACACCGTCCCTCCACAGCAAAGATCTGAAAAACTAAGCCAAACAGAGAAAACAGCAATCCTGAAACCCTAAAACATCAAATGAAGAGATAAAGAACTCAGCCAAGCACCAATGGAGTGAGAAAACTGACAGAGAACAGAGAGCGAGGAGAGATTCATGCAGAGGTCCACTATCAGCTAAGGCAGCGTGGATCTGCCATACTGAACTCCTATCAAAGACCAGCAAATAGGGGGTAAGAGAAAGCAGCTTCATGGAGCCTCCAGGGGGAGACAGAACAACTGTTTCTCATCTCTCTATACCTTCCTTCTCTTTCTGTTCCCTGAATACCTGGTGCTGAATACCTCTACGCCTTCTAGCTAGGCTATACAGCAACACCTGAGAACAACTTCCCCAAACCTCATAGCTGCACCTGTGGGATCCATGGGAGTTTTGCTGTTCTTTTTCCTTTCTGATTTTTATTTACTCATACTTTTCTTTTTTTTTTTTCTTCTTCCCGTTTTTGTTTTTCTCCATTTCATAGTCTCTCATCTCTCCACTCCAACAGCAAGCTCCCCCTAGCACTCTTTTCTGTTTGTTTGTATGTGTTTGGCTCCTGTTCCTCTCTCCTCTCTCCCATACCCATCTTAGCCCCACACATAACAATCTCCCCGCTACATCCTGCCTACCTGCACCGTGCGCTTAACATCACACCACCAAGCAGCACAGGCACGGCCTACTGGAACCTGCCCTGCACTGATTATCGACCCGC
>NW_004444151.1:708988-729871 GCF_000243295.1 Trichechus manatus latirostris
GGCACAATCAGCCAACTTGACCTCATAGACATATATAGAACACTCCATCCAACCACTGCAAAGTACACATTCTTTTCCAATGCACACGGAACGTTCTCCAGAATAGACCACATGTTAGGCCACAGAGCAATCCTCAACAAGATCCAAAACATTGAGATAATTCAAAGTATCTTCTCTGACTACAATGCCATCAAGGTAGAAATAATATCCTGCTTACACATCACTGGGTAATGAAATCATAGATGGAATCAAAATATTCCTAGAATCAAAGGAGAATGAAAACACATTATACCAAAACCTTTGGGACACAGCAAAGGCAGCCCTCAGAGGACAATTTATAGCAATAGATGCACAAATTTTTGAAATGGTGTATCTTTGGCTATGTATATTTTCACCAAAAAAAAAAGTTTGAGAAGGGAGAGGGTTAACATGTTGTGGGGTTGTTAACCAATGTCATAAAATAATATGTGTACTACTGTTTCATGAGAAACTATTTGTTCTGTAGACCTTCACCTGAAGTACAAAAAAAAAAAAAAAGATCCCTTCATCAAAAAAAAAAATTAAAGTACAGTCACTGATACAGAAGGCCCATAGAGATGGTAATGGGTAGAAGATGTGTAGACAAAGCTTAAAGAGCTCTACTATAGTTATAACTATCAGACTGAGCACGTTATTCCAATTAATGAAACCCATACCAATTAGGATAAAGAAGAAGCTTCAAAAGTTGGCAAAAAAGGGAGATTCAGAGAAAATGTAGTGGTAGGAAAAACACACAGTAGGACTTTCATAACTAGTAGAGATGAAAACTTAACCTATCAGATAAAAGACACTTGGATAAAGGAAGCTGGCAGACTTCTGCAAGTCTCTAAAGAGTAGCCTTTAAGTTCAAGATTTTGGTGTTTTACTTGGTTCAGATTTGTGAACTGGCATTTGGTGATCCCATCAAACCCTTCACTTTAAACACTGATGCTGTGGATTAGAATCTCTAGTTCAACAGAAAGATTCTAGGAAGAAGTCTTTGGCTTTTGCCAACAATATCAATTTAGAGGTATAACACATATCATTGCAAATAGATCAATTAGAAAGAAGTTCCAGAAGTATATATTTGGACTGACAAAATTCTTCTCAACTATGTTCTCATAAGCACCAAATTAGAGGCAATGAGCAAGCAATGGGGGATGGTTCTCTCTCTCTCTCTCTCTCTCTCTCTCTCTCTCTCTCTCTATATATATATATATATATATATTTAGGGCTTATTACTTATCCAGGACAAGCAAGCAATTATATTTTCCAACATCATCAAATACAGGGCCTGAAATAGTCCTGAGTGAGCAATTTGAGGATTTTTAAAATTTCTAGTATTTGGGTCATAGAACCATCATAACATAATGAAAAACTTGCAGCATTCCCCAAAAGACCATGCCTGAGTGGTTTTAGACAAATCTTTATGTCACTCCAGAATAGTTTTGAAAGTGTTGGGTAAAGCACAATTGCACAAGGGGATTAGCAAATTTGAAAAAAAAAAAAAAAGTCAAACCAACAAACTTAAATCTCTATGGGATCTAAGCCTCTTCCTCAGGAGAACTAACCATTTAGTTTGAGACTGACCTAAGACAAAGTTAGTGAATGGCATTGAATGGGAGAGTATATGACCTGGTTCAAGGGTAATGGAAAAAACTGTCTTTGTCCCATGAGTACCAAGGCTTCATGTCAATGGCCCCCAGTTGGTATCAGTGTCCATTTGGGGAAACAATGAGACTGAGAGCTTGTATGTGTCTAAAGTAGAACAGTAATGGCAGAAAGCGTTTCTTTGAAAACATGTAATGGATGGCTAAATATCAGAGGCTAACAAATAACAGATCTTTTAATGTTAGAGTCCAAAACGCAGGCCTACATTGGGCAAAATTAAAATAATTCTCATAATGAAGAACCAGGGAATGGTCATTAAGCATGCAGGGTTCTTAAAAAAATCTGAGAGTGTGTGTTGAAATGGCTCTTAACCTTGGCCCACAGTTTGGGTGGGTAAAGAAGAGGCCTGCTATACTAACATGCAATGTCATAAATGTCAGTGCTTGAATGAAGTTAACAGCTAACACATCTTCATGTAAAATTCTGCTTGTGGTAATGTTTCCCTTGCTGGCTCCTTCCCCAGCAACCACAGAGATCTGCCATTTGGTATTCTAAAGTAGTTTGTGTTTTTCTGCCTTCTTAGCCACTTGATTTTTCATGCTGATTTCTTAGCATTTCTGAAATTATAGTGATAAATTAAGATTGAAGATTTTCAATGTTTCCCCACACCTAAGCTTCAGATAATATTCCATTCTTTTTTCAATTATCTCTAAAAACAGAAACACAAAAATAGAACAATTTAAGATTGAAGCAGTGCTTGATATCTGAAAGTACAACCATGCTTCTTGTCCTTAAATCCCACCTCCTGCATTCTTATGCAATCATCCCACTCCTCTCCGACAGTCTCTTATGTTGGAGACTCCAATTTCCCAAAGAAGATAATTTCATGTTGAAAGTTCTTACATTAAGTCAAAATTTGTTTTCCTGAACTTCTGAACACTGATTGTAATCTTTGGAACCATACATGAGATGAAATTCCACATAAATGATGTTAGCGATCACATTTTCATTGTATCTTCATTTATCTAAGCTAACATACCTAATCCCTTCAAAAGTTGCTCAAATAACCAAAGTTAGAGGATTTTTTTCGTTTTCTTTTTCTTTTGTTTTTTGATCTGGCCAATAAATCTACTCTTTATGTGCTGCAATTTTTCTGTTTCAGTCTTGAATTTTAGCACCCAGAACCCAATGCACACTTTCCAGGTGTGGAGAGGCCACCATTGATTCTACAGGGTCTCTTACTTCCTTAATTGAAAAAACATTCCCTTTGATTTAGCAAGTTTATAAACTTTACTGATTCCAGTTGAGGAATGACTTCAAAGACATCATACATGAAGAAAGTAAAAGGTCATTAAAAAGACAGGAAATAAAGAAAAGACCAAAATGGATGTCAGAAGAGACTCTGAAACTTGCTCTTGAATGCTGAGTAGCTAAAGTGAAAGGAAGAAATGGTGACGTAAAAGAGCTAAATAGAAGATTTCAAAGGGCAGCTCCAGACGACAAAATAATGTATTATAATGACATGTGCAAAGATCTGGAGATAGAAAACCAAAAGGGAAAAATACACTCTGTATTTCTCAAGCTGAAAGAACTGAAGAAAAAATTCAAGCCTTGGACTGCAATATTGAAGAATTCTACAAGGAAAATATTAAATGATGCAGGAAACATCAAAAGAAGATGGAAGGAATATAAAGTCACTGCCACAAAAATAATTTGTTGATATTCAACCATTTCAGGAGGTAGCATATGATCAAGAACCAATCGTACTGAAGAAGAGGTCCAAGCTGCAGTGAAAGCATTGGTGTAAAACAAGTCTCCAGGAACTGACAGAATATCAATTGAGACATTTCAACAAACTGGTGCAATGCTGGCAATGCTCACCTGTCTATGTCCAAGAAATTTGGAAGTCAGTTACCTGGCCAACAGACTGGAAGAGATTCATATTTGTACCCATTCCAAAGAAAGGTGATACAATAGAATGTGGAAATTATTGAACAATATCATTAATATCATGCACAAGTGAAATTTTGCTAAAGATCATTCAAAAGTGGTTGCAGCAGTACATTGACAGGGAACTGCTAGAAACTCAAGCCAGATTCAGAAGAGGATGTGGAATAAGATATATCATTGCTGATATCAGATGGATCCTGGCTAAAAGCCGAGAATACCAGAAAGATGTTAACCTGTGTTTTATTGACTATGCAAAGGATCATAACAAATTATGGATAACATTGTGAAGAATGGGAATTCCAGAACACTTAATTGTGCTCCTGTGGAACCTGTACATAGCGAGAGGCAGTCATTCAAACAGAACAAGGGGATACTGCATGGTTTAAAGTCAGGAAAGGCGTGCATCAGGGCTGTATCCTTTCACCATACTTATTTGATCTGTATGCTGAGCAAATAATCTGAGAAGCTGGACTACATGAAGAACAACTGGGCATCAGAATTGGAGGGAGACTCATTAACAACCTGTGATATGCAAATAACACAACCTTGCTTGCTGAGAACAACAAGGACTTGAAGCACTTACTGATGAAGATAACAGACCACAGCCTTCAGTATGGGTTACACCTCAACTTAAAGAAAACAAAAATCCTCACAAGTGGACCAACAAGAAACATCATGATAAGTGGAGAAAAGATTGAAGTTTTCAAGGATTTCATTTTACTTGGATCCACAATCAACACCCATGAAAGCAGCAGTCAAAAAATTAAACACTGCATTGCCTTGGGCAAACCTGCTGCAAAAGACATCTTTAAAGTGTTAAAAAAGCAAAGATGTCACTTTAAGGACTAAGCTGAGCCTGACCCAAGCCATGGTGTTTTCAATCGCCTTATATGCGTGTGAAAGCTGGACAGCGAAGAAAGAAGACTGAAGAAGAATCAATGTCTTTGAATTATGGTGTTGGTGGAGAATATTGAATATACCGCGGACTGCCAGAAGAACAAACAAATTTGTCTTGGAAAAAGTACAGCCAGAATGCTCATTAGAAGCCAGGATGGTGAGCTTTGGTCTCACGTACTTTGGACATGTTACCAGGAGGGCCCATCCCTGGAGAAGAACATCCTGCTTGGTAGAGTAGAGGGTTAGTGAAAAGGAGGAAGACCTTCAACGAGATGGATTGACACAGTGGCTGCAACAATGGTCCCAAGCATATCAAGGATTTTGAGAACGGCACGGGACCAGGCAGTGTTTCAAGCTTTTGTACATAGGGTTGCTATGAGTCAGAACTGGCACCTAACAACAACAATTGAGTTGACTGGTATCTTGTTCATTTAATCTTAACAACAATCTGTGAGATACACATTATTATTGTTATTCCAATTTTACAGAAGAGGAAAGAAAGACAGAATGGTTGTGTAGCTGTCTAAGGTGGGCGAGATGGAGTCAACTCTCCTGGGTCATGAGAGCCGATTGTGCACATCTCTTCTCAACTCCTCGTTGAAATTTCCCATAGTACGATTATATACACCAAGAAAATCAAACACTTCAGGCACTTTTATTTTTTTCCTGGAGAGCCAGTTGTTTGACTTCAGCAGCATACCACAGGGACACACAGTCAGTAAGAAGCAGAACCAAGTCTGGAACTAATGTCCTCCTTTATATCTAGTGTTCAGTATATTTCTAATAAATTATTGTACATTTCTGGGAACGTATTTATAAGGTGAGAAAAGGACAGAGACCATGAATCCCATGGAAGGCTTTATGTGCTGAGGTGCTACTAAAAGGAAAAACTTTCAAAGACAGAGATGTTGGGAAGAGGAGTTGGTAAAAACTTCATATTTTCATACTGTGCTCTTTTCTCTATTAAAACAGTACCATATTAATAGTCACTTTGGGTTCATCATCAACTATTAATCTAGAGATATTTTTTCTCTGTATATATTTTGTAACCAGATCTTTCATAAACTGTATTTTATTGACAATGTGTCCATAAACATAGCACCAGGTAATTGTGTCCATTGAATTTCAATTTATTTTGTGGGACCAAACCCAAACCCATATAATTCTTCTCTGCTTCTATTTGGTTATTTCAAAACTAAATTACATTTGTCATACTCCAAAAAGTAGCAAAGATTAGCCCAGTGGAAATAAAGTAGAAAGTTCTTAGAATCAATTGGCATGGCATGAAAAGAATTGATGCTGCCTCTTTTGGACAAGGTGTTCTCCACGGTATATCTTATAGAAGTGAAAATGTGGCATGAGGCACAACAAAGAAGTATTTTTCATGTTGGTAAGAAATTCTGACAAGTAAAACTTTTTTTAAGGTAATCATAGCTCTAATTTTCCAACTTGACAGCAGAGTGTCTATGTTATGTAAAGCCTGGGGAGAGAGAGGCTGAAAAATAAAGTACTTTTCTTCTTGTCTAAAAAAAATATATCTTCCAGGGGAAAAAAAATTAGTTCTCACCTTTGAATGCCTATTTTCTTCTGCTCCTCCTGCTCCTCTCTGCTGTACTGCAGAGTTATTCTCCATTTGACAGATATAACCCATATGACAATACTGTTTTTCATAGCAATGCACAATCTTTGTTTCCTCTGGAGAGGCCCAGTAGGCACAATTTTGGACTTGTTATTAAAGGCAAATTAACGTCCCCCAAAGATTTTGCAAAACTCTTCACACTAGAATGTGGTATTTTGCAGCATTCCCATTTCTCATAGTTGAATTTATGTGCATAGTAAGAGGAAGAACATTTTAGCAAATACAAGAAGTAATGAGAATTAATACAATTTACTCCAGACAGTCTCAGAGGATATGTATGGATTTCATGCATAATTTTGTTGAAGTTAAGACTGTGCAAACTATTCAGAACTCAGCTTAAAGACCACTGACCCAAGAAAGAGAGTAAAACAGGGAAAGCATTTGAAAGGGAACAAAAGCATCCTATTAATATTCATCTTGTATTTAAATTGGGCACAATTTTCATCTTTGGGAATGTGTGCCCTATTGCTATACTTTCCTGGGATGCTTGATCAAGTCATTTGTAAAACTCTGTCAGGTTTCTGCATAAACTAGAAACAACTCTTCAAAATAAGTTTTCAAATACTGGATGTTCATTCAGTACTGCACAATATCTTCAAGTGATTTATGATTATGATTGTCTCATAAAAATACCAGAAGATAGGAACACTATTACATCCTCATATTACTCACATGGAGAGTCACCCTCTTGAATCATTTAAGTTTGTATGTATTTTGTCACACAGCAACATTTCAAAGTAAAAAAAAAACAAAAAAACTGTCGATGAGTCAATTCAACTCATGGAGACCCCATGTATGTCAGAGTAAAACTGTGCCCCATGGGGTTTTTTCTGGCTGATATATTTTTTTTGGAAATACATTGCCAGACCTTTCTTCTGACGCATTCTGTCTGGGTGGATTTGAACTGCCAACCTTTTGGTTATAGCAGTTGAAAACATTAACTGTTTGCACCCAGGCACATTTTAAAGTTAGGGCTTTTAAAACTGAAAGGCAGTAAAAATCCAAAGTTTACATCAATAGCAACATAAGCATATAAATTAATTTGACTAAACCTAGTGTTTAAAATAGGATTTATATTTATAAAGGGCTTCATTGTAACGATCCCTTTTCATCAGCCAATGTCAAAACTGGCCACTTTCTGCTCCTGTGTCCTCAACTGTGGACATCATTAGGGGGTCTTTACAGGATGGGCTTTTGATAAGACATGTTAGTATAACAATATAACAGGCCACTAGGCTAAGCATAAAGAAATGAATCATAACATTTTAAAACTGACAGAAATTTTGATATCATGTTTCCTAGTATTCTCACTAAACAGAAAACTATATGTTCTAAGGGCTTAAGTGACTTTTCTAAGGTTACTCTGAGCAAATTGGAATTGGAACTTACGTCTCATGACTCCTAGATAAGTGCTTGGTTCACTCAGTCATAAAATGAAATAAAAAGGTTTTAAAATTGGAGAAACGTTGATTACATGAAAAATAGTTAAATGAGCACAAACTGTCTACCATGTTACCTGCTATTCCTTGTTTCCATTTTTGCTTCCTATCGTATGTACCATCATGTGTTTACAGCTAGGTGCAATATAATTCTACAATTTTGCATTTGTTGTCAAATAATTGTTCATACACTTGTAACATACTATGATTACGGGAAAATTTTTAGGATTGAGGCTAGTGGGACCGTGAACAAAATGTTTCACTTTAGAACTCTGTTAAAAATAAATATTATGAACTATATGTTTCTAGTAAGGTATAGTGAAAAGTATGTTTCTAGTAGGATATGATAAAAGGGACATGCAGTGGAGATGCTGGAAGAAAGAGCCTACTCCTTTCAACTTCTTACACCAACTACCCTTACCCTTTCTTGATGGCAAAAGGCATAGAGAAATCTCCTTGTTTACATCAATCGCCATTGCCATTGAGTTGATTCCGACTCATAGCGACCCTATAGGACAGAGCAGAACTTCCCTATAGGGTTTCCCAGGCTATAATCTCTACGGAAGCAGATTGACCAGGTATTTCTCCCATAGAGTGACTGGTGGGTTCGAGCCTCCAACCTTTCGGTTAGAAGTTGAATGCTTAACCACTGTGCCACCAGGGCTCCTTGTTTACATCAATAAATTGTTAAAGTCACTACCATCCCAATTCAACGGATTAGTCCTGATGAGGATGTGGACTCTGTGCTCTTAGTGTAAGAATCGTTCTTTTCAGGCAATACTTAAAGTACTGAAAATAGAAAAGACAGAGAAACTTAAATCTTTTAACAATTTTTTTTAAAACATGCATCAGTATCTATCAGCAGGAAAAATAAAAGATCTATAGAATCGCACATGTTGTCAAATATGCAAGATTAAATTTGCATATTTATAGAAAAGCAAAAACTTTCATCCTTTTATTTTTTTCCCTCTTTTGACTTTACTCATATTTTCTGCTAGAAAACCCCCCTCCCCCTTCTCCGCTTTCCCTGATAGTTCTACACAGCTGCCTACTTCAGGCACCAAATTCTGCTTGGAGAGGTACTTCCTTATATAGTTGCCCTGAATTTATGACATGGGAAGTGGTCTGGAGTCCTGGACCACCTTGCTTATTGCCTGAGCTTATTGCTTACACTAGTTGGTTTTGTTCCAAATGTTTGCAACCTTCTTTTGCTTCTGTAGAAAATTTGGAAAGAATCAGTCATTTATTTTTCATTGTATGCTATAGATCAGTTGCTAATAAAATGGGTGTTTCGGTTTAAATGATCTGTTGCTTGTAGTTTGTTGCATTTTGTATACATGTTGGATTAGTTTCACAGTCTTTCACAGTCTTTCTTTCATAGTTATGTAAGCCTATGTTTTCTCCAATAGCTGTCCATTTATTTCTGAAATAGCATTTGAATTGAATGTACTAACATTTTAGTATCAATTTTACCACCCATCTTTTTTCTCCCTAAATATATAGCGGGACAGGAAAGAACTAGAAGGAAGAAAATGGACAACTTTTCTCACTCAATTCCAAGCTGCTTAATTATTTTTGTCTGGGGATTAATGGAGAGAAGCTTACTAGCTATAGGTAGCTGTAGATGACATAGAACAGTCTTTTCTTCATACATGTTCCTGGTATGTAGAGTATAACATACTAAGACATTTGAGAAAATGAGAATTTTGCAGGATTCCTAACTTCTAACTACAGTCATCCTAAGTAATATTTCTGTTATAATTTTTCAATCATTTATCTTTCTCTAACATTCTGTTTAAATTGTGAAGTGTTGAGGTAATCTAAGCTGGGAAATTTTTTGGCTACTCAATATGGTATTCTTATTGTTTTCATATTAATTGGGTGGGAGTTAATGCTAAGACATATGAACTTTCAACACTGAGGTTCTTGTCTTTGTGCAAAATTCCATAGCCATAATGGTCAAAATAGTGTGGTGTAAAGGGGTAAGCTCATGAGTCAAACTGTGTACATTTGAACATCGGTTCTACAATTTACCAAATGTGTGATATCATGTAAGTTATTAAGTTTTTCTCAGTTTCAGTTGCTTCATTTAAAAGGGAAAATAATAATAATAATGATGCCATAAAGCTGCTTTGAGGATGAAATGAGATAATACACGTAAATCCTTTATTACTGTTCCTGGCTTATAGTAAGTGCCCAACAATAATTAGTGTGCCTACCATGAAAATGTACCCCCCATATCTTCTGCAGGATGCATAACTGACTGACAACCCCAGCTACTGCTCTCTGCATCCACTGAGTTTGCTTCAGGGCCAAGTCTCCTCCCTACTCCTCCCAGCCCATGACTGAACATAGCAAGGATACTAATGAAGCCCATTCCCACGGAACATGTGACTCCTTTGATAGATGACTACGATGTGAATACTCTCCAGTAGCCTATCTCAACATTTCCCGGAATTGTTCTGCAGTCTGAAGTTCTTCCTATGCAGTCCTTCTTCCTTCCATCTCCTTCACAGATACCACACACGCATTGCCTAGTCCTCTTCTACTCCCTTTTTTTTTTATCCTTCACAGGTATCTCTCCTGTAAAACATTTGCATATCTAATTCTGCCTTGGTATCTACTTCTTTGAGGTCCTAATCTAACACAATTAGCTATTGTATAATTTTCAATTTTTATCACATTTTGAACCTATGTGGTTTTATTTTGAAAAAGATATCCATTCTCTCTAGACTAAAAAGTGCTTCTTTCTTTTTTCCTCCCTATACTGAGTGAGCACTAGGAAATCTTGGTTCCAGTCCTAGCTTTTCCACTAACTTGTTTGATCTTGAGTGAACCTCTTATTCCTATTGACTTCAGTTTCTTTAATTGCAAAATAAGGGGACCATAGGATTTCTAAGGTCTTTGTAGCTGCAAAATTCAGTTTTTCTATTATCTATTAGGTACTAGATGCTAAGTATGCAAGGAAGGGTCAAATGCTTTCCCTAGGTCCAAGGGGCTCACCATCTACCAAGGGAGATGTGTTAGATATATGTAAATATATAGAATAGTAATTGATTGTGGCTCTTCACATGTGAGTAAATAATTCCTGAGACTCATGCTGGCTCTGTGTTCATGCTGTTGCTTATTTTTTTGCCCTTTTGGGAAGCACTGAGGAAATTTATAAAAAATTACAAATGTGCTCCTTCTTTACGGAATAAATACATAATCAGTTGCTGTCACCGTGTTTATTTATTGGTCATTTGGTTGAAAAATGATGAGGAAGATTGCCTAAGAGTGAACGAGAAACAACATTTTAGAGAAAAGAACCCTGATGTAGCATAGAAGAGGAACTCTGAATGTGCAGTTATTTTCCTAAGGGATGCACTCTGCTAGGTAAATTAGTAACTCTCAGCTCCTACCTGCATGAATATAAATATCATTGGAAAATGTGCTTCCTGGGTAATGCCATAAGCATTTCTTTCATCTAATTGTAAAAGTTTTAATATTTCAGGTCATCTCTCTTTAATTCTATTTCATTAAATTACATTTTTATCATAAAAGTAAAATAAATTTATAAGGAAAAATTTGGAAAATAAATGTATAAAGAGGAAAATAGAGATCACCATATGTCATCTTACAGCAATTGCTCAACATTTTAGGGCATTTTGCTCTAATCTTTTTATTCTATGCATAGATTTTTCTTAAACTGAGACTATTCAGTTATATATAGTTTTGAATACCTTTTCACATTAAATTTCATAACATGTAAAATCTTTCCCATAACATAATGTCATCAAAACATACACACTAATTCATAATATTACAATTTTATGTGTGTAGTATATGCATCAACTTCTCTTATCTTTGAATAACTAAGTTGTTTAACATTTGGTTCTCTTACCAATGATACTAAGTTTTGGATAGGAATATATTTTGCTCCCAAAACTGGGCACACTCACAGACCATTCTACAAAAATCAAACCATATGGTCCTGCCCAGAAACAAAACCTGTTTGGCCTAGGATTCAATATCTCACAAAAGAGCAACCAACTTATGGACTAAACAATAGTAAATGCAATTTATAGCAGGTACCTCTTTTTCTTGAGAAAGTGTATTGAAAGCATTCGGAGAGGATCAGAGCCTCCCCAGAAGGGCAGAAAACAAAATATAGAGAAAAAGCAATAAGCAGAATCTAGGATCGGCAATCATGAGAAAAGCAAGAGTCAGAAATATGCAAAACAGCAATAAACAAAGACAGAGTAGCTTAGCAACCAAAGCGGTAGCCTGTGAGAGGCGAGAACAATGGGCAAATGCCACTAAGGATGGGACAAGATGATGCTGGGGTGGAACCTCAATACATCCTGCATGATCTTCTTTTCATTCTAAATCTCATCTATGCTTGACTGGGAAAGCCCTTCTGTTTTCTTTATTTATCCTTGTAGCATTACAACAAGCCTTTAACATAAACTTGTGTCTGTTCCTTATAAACTGAAAGAGCTAAAGTATCATACACTGCTAAAAGAAAACTCCACAATGACTAAAAACCCAATTAAAACATGGGCAAAAACCCAATTAAAACTTGGGCAAAGGACTTGTATAAACATTACTCCAAGAAAGATAAATAAATAGCCAATAAGCACAGGAAAAGACGCTCACTATCATTAGCCATTAAACCAAAACCAAACCCATTGCCATCAAGTCAATTGCAACTCGTAGCGACCCTATATGACAGAGTGGAACTGCCCCATAGGGTTTCTGAGGAGCGGCTGGGGGATTTGAACTGCTGTCCTTTTGGTTAGCAGCTGAGCTCTTAACCCCTGCACAACCAGGGCTAGGGAGATGCAAATCAAAACCACAATGAGATATCACTTCACACCCACTAGGATGGCTATTAAAAATAGATAAAATAAAACACCAACAACAGAAAATAACAAATGCTGGTGAGAATATGGATAAATTGGAGCACTCCTACATTGTTGGTTAATGGAAAATGGTGTATTTGCTGTGCAAAATAGTTTGGTGGTTCCTAAAAGAGTTAAACATAGAACTACCATACAACCCAGTTGTTTCACTCCTAGATTTACCCCCAAAATGACTGAAAGCAGCAACTCAGTGAGACATATGTACAACAATGTTCATTGCAGCATTATTCACAGTAGTCAAAAGGTGGAAACAACGTAAGTGTTCACCAACAGATAAAGGATAAAGAAAATGTGGTATATACATAAAATGGATAATCATTCACCCATAAAGAGAAATGAAGTTCTGATACATGCCACAACATGGATGAACACTGAAAACTTGCTAAAAAGCCAAAGGGCAAATACTGCATGATTCCATTTATATGAAATATCTAGAACAGGTAAATCCACAGAGACAAAAGATTAGTGATTACCGAGGGGCAAGGGGAGGGAGGAATGAGGAGTTTAAAAAATAAAAATAAAAAACAATAAGAGTTTTAAATCCAAAATTTTTTCTCTCTAGAAATAATTATGATAAAAATGATTGCCACTGTCATTATCATTACTTTTTACTATGAACCATCTCTCATCTGAAGTGTATGAATTGAGGATGAATTTGAGGAGATTAAAAATTACACTATTGCAAAAAAATAAAAAATTACACTTGAGCATATACCCTTACCACATCTGTGATTATTACCTTCAGATGATTCTGGAAATAGAATATATGGGTCAAAGTACAAAAATATGCTTAAGACTTCATACATAATGTCAAATTGCTCTCCAGAAATAATTTCCTAATGTGTCCTGCCACCAACAATATATGAAAAATCTAGTTCAGCCACCTAACATCATCACTGTATATTTTTTAAAACATTTGCCAATTGAAAAGTCTAAAATGCCATAGTCTCTCTTGTAATATTATTATAAATTCCTTTGGTTACCAGAGAGGTTAAACCTTTTAATGTTTATTGGCTATTTGCATTTCTTTTGCTTTGAAATATTATTTGCTACTGGTTCAGACTCAATTATTACTTTTTCTTAACTAGACATAGGATTCTTTCCCTCTGACAGAATCAACCAGATCATATTTGAAACTTCAAGTGTTTGTTCTTGAGAATTGTCATATATATGATAGATTTATTTCACTTCTTTGCTTTTATCTGAATAGTTTTGGGGATAGAGAAAAGCATGAATAAGTCTGTTATCATGGATTTGATCCCCAAGTGAACTAATTAGTGTCTTTATGTTCTATGGCCACTTAATGCACTTATTTTCAGGTCAGTTCATTATAACAGTGCCATGGGAGCAAGTGAGGATGGTTTAATGCAAATCCTCCTTCACAGATAAAAGAGAAAAAGCAGAGCATTCCTGGTTGTTGTAAAGGTGAAAGTCCTACAGCCCCGGTTGGCCTCCCTTCCCTTCCCCTCCATATCTGTCTCAATGATGTCTCTGTAAAATCCTAGGTTTTCATGAAACACAATATGAAAACCAGTATGCAGTTATAATAGCTATATAGGATACAGTCATTTTACATATACAGATATTTGAGGCTCAGAAATACAAAGGTAGTAATAACTGCTCCACTCCTACTATATTGTTGCTGCTTTGATCAGACAGAATAATGTATAAGGGAAGTCCTTTGCAAATTAAAAGGGAGATCCACATGTGCCAAGAATATTTATATCAGTAAAAGTGTATGTAATATCCATAATGATCCCCTCATTCTGGTGCAGTCTGGATAAGAGGGGAAAATGCAATGATAATCAACAACAATTACCTAAACAGCCTAATACGTATATGAATTACAACCACATTCAGGTTTAACAATATTTACTCCTCCTGTGTTATTTTAGATCATAGGAAAGAATATCAAGCCTTCTCCAAAGAATACCAATTTTCTCTGTCACAAAAACTCAGCTTTTTGACTAATAATTTATTTAGACTGATAGAATAGACATCTACCTGTGGCTAGATAAATAAAACGATTCCATCCTTAAAAGATCATGGATTTTGAATAGGACATGCTAAATGACTCTTTTTAGTAAGCAAGCCAGCCCTAGGCAAAATGGCAAACTATTGTCTATTCAACAACTCCCTATTCCCTTTTGTTTCTAGCTCTCCTCTCCTCTATCCCCTCCCCTTTTCTACTCCTCTTCGGTTTTTGAGCCCCTTCTATGGGATACAGACAGCCTCACCTTCAAGGGACAGGCATCAACACACAGTCTTTTTCTAACCTCCCTCAAACACCACAAAACCCATCGTGGTCAAGTTAATTCCGACTCACAGCAACCCTATAGGACAAAGTAGAACTGCCCCATAGGGTTTCCAAGGAGCAGCTGGTGGATTGAAACTGCCAACATTTTGGTTAGCAGCCGAGCTGTTAATCACTGCGCCACCACGGTTCCTCTAACCTCCCTACCCACATCTAAAACATATTTTTCCTATGACTACTTCCTTCAGGAATACAGGAAATAGTATGTAGCTGGCTACACTCAAAAATTGAACCCATCTTCTAATAAAGACTTTCATAAAAATTGATGCATAACCTCGTCAAGATGAGAGCCTGGTTGCGCAGTGGTTAAAAGCTCAGCTGCTAACCAAAAGGTCTACAGTTCAAATGCACCAACTGTTCCTTGGAAACCCTATGAGACAGTTCTACTTTGCCCTATAGGGTCACTATGAGTCAGAATCAACTCAAGGGCAATGGGTTTGTGGGTTTTTGTTTTTTTTTTGGTTTTGTGTTCTGTAAGGTACTGAAGTGATGATTACCAAGACAATAGTCTCTGCCCTCCAGAGTTTACGATCCAATGAAGGATGCAGACAAGTAAACAGGTTCTTTCAATATAAAATGGCAATTTTAATGTTGGGAAGTATGTGTTATAGAAACATAAGAAAATAATCTAACACGGAATTTGAGGATCAGCAAAATTACTCTAGAACAATCGAAGTGTTAAGAGAGAAAGTAGAGTCCCTGGGTGATGCAAATGGTTAACATGCTCAGCTGCTTTACAGGTTCAAGTCCACCCAGAGGCACCTTGGAAGAAAGCCCTGATAATCTACTTCCAAAAAATTAGCCATTAAAATCCCTATGGAGCATGGTTCTACTCAGATACACGTGAGGTCTCCATAAGTTGGAATCAACTCAACAACAATGGGTTTAAGAGAGAAAGTACAGCATGATGGTTAAAAGTTCAAAGGCCACCTGAGCTCAATCCAAGCTCACCACTTATTAGTCATGTAAAATCCAGCAAGTGACTCAATGTTTTTGAGCCTCATTATCTATCTATAAAATTGATGTGATAATAATAGTCCTAAACTCATAGGATTGTTGTGAGAACTAAATAAAACAATGCACTCAAGTACTTAGAAGAGTACCTGGTGTATGACTAACCTGTTGAAAACCCATTGCCATTGAGTGGATTCCTACTCATAGTGATCCTACAGGACAGAGCAGAGCTGCCGCATAGGGTTTTCAAGGAGCCGCTAGTGGATCTGAACTGCCGACATTTGGTTAGCAGCAGAGCGCTTAAACACTGCACCACCAGGGCTCCAGCATATGACTAGTGTTCAAGAAATAAATGTTAGCTGTTATTATTAAAATAAGACCATACAAATGAGTAGGAGTTAGATCAGCGATAGAAAATGAGCTGGGAGAGATGAACAAAGAGAAAAGTATGTGTCGGCCCTAGAGGTAGGGAGCACTACTTTCTGACAAATTAAAGTAGATTAGGGTGGAGACTTCTGCTTCTAGCCATGGTGGAGTAACAAGAATTTATCCCTACCCCCATCTTAAAAAAAAAATAAACTAGACAAAACATATGAAACAACATTTCTTAGTCATTGGACAATAGACAACACAGGACAGCTTCCTGAAAGAAAAGAAACACGAGAGATAAAGACAACCCTACAAGTGTTCTAGCTCACTGCCTGGAGTTTCTAGGTCTCAGCAATGGAAAGGACAACCCAAACAGAGCATGGGAGTCTCCCTGAGTTGAGGAAACATAATCTGGGGTCCTGGAGGCCAAAGTCTCTAGATTTCCAGAGTAGAGTACTGTAGAGCAGGGAACTGCACAGACAAACAGAACTCTCAGACCGTCAGAGTCTCCTGGAGTCTTCAGCAGAGTACTGATCTACACATACATGTGAGGAAACTGAAAGTAGCAAGTGGAACAATCACTGAAATTCATGCAGGGCAGGTAATAGATTGTGCATTGACCAGCCAGATTGGTAAACCCTGCTAACAACCAGGGTATGATGTGTAGTCCTCAGACGTGCTGGTAAATAAGCGTTAGACTAAAGTCTGTCTTGTCCTGCCTAACAAAGCTTAAAATCTAGCCACAAAAAGAATAAAAGTATTCCCAAAGAACTTAGCTGCATCCCAGAAAAAAGCACCCCAAATACTAAAGTTTTTTTTTTTTTAATTGTACTTTAGATGAAGGTTTACAGAGCAAACTGGCTTCTATTAAACTATTAGTACGCATATTGTCTTGTGACATTGGTTACCAACACTACAACGTGTCAACACTCTCCCTTCTCTAACTTAGGTTCCCTATTACCAGGTTTCCTGTCCCCTCCCGCCTTCTAGTCCTTACCCCTGGGCTGGTGTGCCCCTTTAGTCTCGTTTTGTTTTATGGGCCTGTCTAATCTTTAGCTGAAGTGTGAACCTCAGGAGTGACTTCATTACTGAGCTAAAAGGGTGTCTGGGGGCCATATTCTCGGGATTTCTCCAGTCTCTGTCAGGCCAGTAAACCTGGTCTTTTCTGTGAGTTAAAATTTTGTTCTACATTTTTCTGCAGCTCTGTCTGGGGACCCTCTATTGATTGTGATCCCTCCCAGAGCAGTCAGTGGTGGTACCTGGGCACAATCTAGTTGTGCTGGACTCAGACTGGTGGAGAATTTTTTTTTTTTTTAAGTTCAGCACCCAACAATGTAAAATTCACAAAGTCTGGAATGCGATTAAAAATTAATAAGCCTGTAAAGAAGCAAATATATACATACATACATAAATATGACCCATAATCAGGAATAAATCCAGTTAATAGAAAAAGATCCAGAAACAATACAAATTATAGAATTAGACAAGGATCTTAAAGCAGCTATTAAAAATGTGTGCAATATGTTCTAGAAGGTAGGGGAAGCATGAACATGATGAGGAGGGAAACAGAGAAAAGTTTCTCAGTGGGCTGAAGCAGAGACAGAAAGTATGAAGTGACAGCAGAGCAGACCTGGAGAATCCCTAGAAAGTAGCAGGTGGAATCCAGTCCATAAAAGAATTAATAAGCCCATTAACAGATTTACAGTTAATATATTTAGGGAAAGGAAACATTTTGGTAGGTGTTTCAGTCAGCATGGAGAGTTATAAGAAAAGGTATACTTGGATAGAGAGGCTAATGTGTGGACCTTAAAAATTATCTTTTCATGGAATATGTGTCCATTTGCCTCCATGAACTATTGCCTCCTTTGCCATGAGACCAGAAGATCTGGATGGTGCCTGGCTAACAACTTGAAAGTATAGATGAGAAGTTAGTGCGGCACTGAGTTTGTATTAAATTATAGTGACATATTTTGGAGAAGGTTGTCTAGCAAGGTGGAACAGCTTGAAGAATGTAATCAATGTCATCAAATTGTACATGTAGAAATTGCTGAATTGATGTATATTTCATCGTGTATAGTTTCATAATAAATAAATAAATAAAATTATCATTTCAAACTTACTAAATATTTGTCAAGAGTATAAAAAATTCGTAAATTGGGGCATATTCACATAATTGATTGCTATGTAGTAAAAGGAATGAAAAATCTAAAATTACGCGCAGCAATATGAATGAATTCACTAACATAATGTTGAGCAAAAGAACCCAGGTACAAAAGGGCACAAACAGTATAATTCCATATTGAACTAAAACAGGCAGAATCAACCTATGGTGTTAAAAGTAAGGCTAAGTATATCCTTGGTGGTAGTGACATGAAGGGGGGACAAATGAGACATCTAGGATCTGGGTAATATTTTGTTTCTTGACCTGAACTCAGGTTACATGGGGAGGATTCAGTTTATGAAAATTCACCACACTCTTATGATCTATGATTCTTCTGTATGTATATAACTCTGCAATAACCTGATTTTGAAGTATACCACTAAGGTTGACTATGAGTTGGCCCTAAATTGGAGCAGGTAGGAGTGAAGGAAGTGGAGAGGAACAAATGAATAATTCAAAGATCAGAAAGTGTTGAAACTGTTGTAAAACTGCCATGGCCATGTTGGCAGTGGTGGTAGGGGTGGTATTTCCCAATCAGAATAGATTCCAGAATCTTGAGCTACACAAATTGCACTAGGGCTACCTCATACAGTCTCCAATGACACAGGTCAAGCAGTTCCCTGAGGCATGTTCTCCAGCGCTCTGGTGGGCTCCATTTCTACTCACTCTGTTGATAGAATTACTAGAGCCCAGAATACAAAGAGGCTTCAAGTCAATGAGAACTTCAACAAATGCTTCATCTCGTATTCCTTCTTTT
Organism: Trichechus manatus latirostris; assembly: GCF_000243295.1. NCBI lineage: Eukaryota > Metazoa > Chordata > Mammalia > Sirenia > Trichechidae > Trichechus > Trichechus manatus. The sequence goes on from NW_004444151.1 coordinate 728,002, forward strand.
CCCATTTTGCTTACAGTCAGGCATATCCTAAAGGTATGTGAACTTTCTTTTACAGAGCATTTACTGTGTGTCATAGAGCAGTCCCTTGATATGTGAAAGGAATAACTAATTTATTAACATTTGAAGGAAATTTTTGACAGTTATTTGAAACTTGATTGAAAATGCTATTGAATTATGGTTATTTTTCCTCCTCTTTTTTTTTTCTTAGTTAAGTAGTAGCAATGTAATAATTTAAATTCCTTCTATAATAAAAAGGATGTATTTTTTTTCTTTACATTCTCTCTCCTCGGTGTTCTGTCCTCCTGAGATGAACTGATAATTTGTACAATTATCCAAAATGAAGAAGAACTCAAAACATAAATTTGCCATTGTTGTTATTGTTGTTGTTAGGTGCTGTTAAGTCAGCTTCGACTCACAGAGACCCTATGTACAACAGAACAAAACACTGCCTGGTCCTGAATCCCATCATTGCAGCTACTGTGTCAATCCATCTCATTGAGGGCCTTCTTCTCTTTCACTGACCCTCTACTTTCCAAGCATGATGACCTTCTCCAGGGACTGGTCCCTCCTGATAACATGCCCAAAGTATGTGAGACGAAGTCTTGCCATCCTTGCTTCTAAGGAGCATTCTGGCTGTATTTCTTCCAAGACAGATTTGTTTGTTCTTCTGGCAGTTCATGGTATATTCAGTATTCTTTGCCAAGACCATAATTCAAAGGCAACAATTCATCTCTGGTCTTCCTTACTCATTGTCCAGCTTTCTTATGCATATGAGGCAACAGAAAATACTATGGCTTGGGTCAGGGTACCTTAGTCCTCAAAGTGACATCTTTACATTTTAACACTTTAAAGAAGTCTTTTGCAGCAGATTTGCCCAGTGCAATATGCCATTTGATTTCTTGACTGCTGCTTGCATGGGTGTTGATTGTGGATCTGAATAAAATGAAATCCTTGACAACTTCAGTCTTTTCTCCGTTTATCATGATGTTGCTTATTGATCCAGTTGTGAGGATTTTTGTTTTCTTTATGTTGAAGTGTAATGCATACCAAAGGCTGTAGTCTTTCATCTTTATCAACAAAAGCTTCAAGCCCTCTTCACTTTCAGCAGACAAGGTCACGTCATCTGCATATTGAAGGTTGTTAATAAATTTTCCTCCAATCCTGATTCTGTATTCTTCTTCATATAGTCCAGCTTCTCAGATTATTTGCTCAGCATGCAGAGTGAATAAGTACAGTGAAAGGATATAACCCTGATGCACATCTTTCCTGATTTTAAGCCACAGAGTATCCCCCTGTTATGTTTGAACAACTGCCTCTTGGTCTATGCAAAGGTTCCTCATGAGCACAATTAAGTGTTCAGGAATCCCCGTTCTTTGCAACATCATACATAATTTGTTATGATACACACAGTTGAATGCCTTTCCATAGTCAATAAAACACAAGTAAACGTCTTTCTTGTATTCTCTGCTTGCAGCCAAGATCCATCTGACATCGGCAATGATATCTCTCATTCCACATCCTCTTCTGCATCCAGCTTGAATTTCTGCATATTTCTACATATTTCTAATATGCACATAGATATTAGAATCAGGTAGAAAGTTGATAATTAGGTAGGTAATAGATTATACAGATAAAATATTAGATAGATAATCATTTTTGAGCCTCTGCATATTTATATGTACGTTTATGCCATGAAGAGGCATATAACGCATATATGATATAATAATATATACTATGATAGAGGAGTTCCGGCAAAATGGCGCTCTAGGCAGAAACACCACGCCGTCCCTCCACAACAAAGATCCGAAAAACTAAGCCAAACAGAGAATACAACAATCCTGAAACCCTAAAACATCAAATGAAGAGATAA
>NW_004444151.1:738417-759151 GCF_000243295.1 Trichechus manatus latirostris
CATATGTATGTGTAAACTATTAATGCCAAAGTTAAATGAAAATCTGAGAAAAGTATTTTAAATATATGAAGAGATGTTCAACTCATCCATAATAAGATCACTTATAATAAGATAATGCTAACAGAACCCAAGCTATTAGGATATTGAGAGGATAGCATAGTGTAATAAATAACAAAACACTTAGAATAGTGCTTTTATATAGAAAAAAATTGCAATTATGCACAGTAAATTATTAAATAATTATTGTATGTGTATACATATATAATTATTACATATAATAATTACTTGCAGAGCGGCTGATGAAAATGATCTACAAACTCATAAACTTGTGATTGCGATCACAATCATCACCTTTGTAGAGTTCTGTTTCCTACCCCTGAGAGAATAATATCCTAAAGAGTGGCCCTATTAGTGGTATTTTGAGGACAAGTAAGAGAAGCAAATGGAGTCACTCTAGACTAGCAGAAAAGCTAGTGGAATCTATCAGCACCTCTTAGATCACCTTTAAATAGACAAACATACATCCCACCTCCACCTTCACTTTTACGTACTATGGTAATTATTAAGGTATTTATTATCACTCAGTTCCAAACCTTCCTTTCTACGCTCTGCTCTGTGGCACTAGGGCTGCTTTTCTGCAAATTACATTTCTGCTTTTCCAGCTGCATTTCTCTTAGAGTTTTCCAATACGGGGCACTTGATGGAGATTACAAGGTCGTAGGAGGAATACGAGACTGTTCCTTTCTTTTAGGTTGCTGTGACTGCCAACATTATTACTCCAGCAACAGGTCTTCACCCCAACAGTGGCAGCTGGTTTCAGCGTCTAGCATCTTCCAGCTCTCTAGCCTTACTGTGTCCCAGAGAGGGGAAGCACACCCTCTTTAAGGTCTGAGTGTCAGCTCTGCAGACCTCTCCTCCAATCTTCTAGGTTTGAATAACCCCAACCTCTCTCTTTTGTCCCCATCTGTCCTCAGGGCAGAAGTTGCTTCCTGCAGTGACAATCTCTGCGTCAACTCAGCATTCCCTTTTCTGTCGTGTCAGTCCCCCAAGATCTGTTTGACTTATGTCCTATATTAAATTCTCTATGTGAAAATAACTAGTATGGCGACTATTTCCTCACTGAACCTGAAAGATAAATACATGGTCAGCCCAGGATCCTCTTAGTTTTAAAATAATGGATAGCAAACATTAATGACATTTTTTATTATGTGCTAGGAATGGTTCACATGCATTACTCATGTTAACTCACATAAGCAAACCTAAGCAGAGGAATTAATTCACCTGCCCAACTAAGTAGCAGATGTAGAATTTGAACCTAGGAAGTCAAGCTTCGACTACTCTCAATTACTTAACCATTAACTAATAAAATATACTTCATTCCTTTGAGAAAGCAGTAGTTCAGGAATTTTCTAAATACAAGTACCTCTATGCATTAATCATTTTCAAATAAAGTAGGTGGGAGGTTTGACAGAAGGATGTGGAAACCTAGTTTCTTATTACCCAATTTTTATTTAGTTCTTGTGTTTGGTTTGATTTGCTAACTGGTGTTATTAAATTATTCCTGGACAAAAGTAAATAACTGCTCTCTGGAAGGAGTTCTGAATTGCCAGCTGTTTTTTTTTTTTTTTTTTTTTTTTTAATGTTAACTGTGAGATCAAATTTTTTAAATCATAGCAAGTAACTAACAAATAAAAAACGAAATTTGAGTGTTGGAAGCAGAACGGGAAAATGAATGTTAAGAAACTCTGTGAAGCATCTATAGACGTGTCTTCTCACACGGTTGTGATGCAGCAGAAGCACAGGGTGACAGTCTGCAGAGCTCAGTTCCCTTCTTGACCACATTGCCCCTTAGGAAAAATGATCCAAAGGGGGAGGATCCCCATTCATTTTACTAAAACATAACAGTATTCTTTACCTGTTATAAAGAGATTCCTTCTTCATTAATAGGGCTGATGTGCATAGGGAAAACACATCCTCTATACCACCGGGCTTCCTTCTCATCAAATAAAAGTCCCATATAAGTCTTACAATGCTAGATCTCAGAGAGAAAGCCCTAAGTGAAAATACTAATAGAAATTAATTTGTATTTTTCATAATTACAAAGTTTCATTTACAGATTTGAACCCATTCTCTCTTTCTCACACACATACACACACACTACCAATATACAGATGCACACATGTGCAAGCACCCTTACATTATTTTTGTGACAATAATTTTTTCAAGGTGCCTATCTAATAAAAGTAAGGCAGAATGATACTTTGTTTATAATTTTGATAATTTTCACATCTTTTTTAAAACAAACAAAAAATTGTATCGACATATTTGTTATATAAAAGTAAAGGAAATGTAAAAATTTCTGTTCAAGAAATTTTTCAAGACACAAATATCAATCAGTAGCAGCCATCATTGGTGACAGAAGTGAAGATAATTTTTTTATTATGCTTTTTCATGTCTTTTGAATATTTTAAAACACATCAATATGCTACAATCATGAAAACAATGCTAAACTATATTGTGTTTTTAATGTGATATTAATCAATATTTGTGCAACTTTAGGGTCTAATGGATTTTTATTTCATCCTGAATTGTTTTCCAGGAAGAGATACCATTGGCTTCTCAGACAGAATCCTTATAAACAGGACTGTTTTTGCTGCTGTGCACCAGTATGCCCGTAATAATGATCTACAGTGAATATCTGTCTGATTGGTTCACTATTTTGAATGTCACTACTTTTTAGCATTTCGAGCTTTTCTTCCCCTCATTTCTCTGATTGGTAAAAAGCACAGAAAGTCATGGTCAGAACATTGTTTCCTTATCACTATTAAGATATGATGTTGGAATTGGCTAGTAAAATAGCTCCTTTATCAATTGTGACTATAAATTATCCAAGAAGGAGAAAAAGAACAGAAAATGTTGACGGCTTTGGTCAGTGGTCTTTTGTTCTTTCACCAACACCATTACTTAGCCCCTTTCCTCATTAAACCAACATTTAGAGTAAGATCCCACAGAATCACATGTATCAAGGTGTACATGGCTGATATGATATAAATAATCCTTCTCCAACAAGGTTACAGATTTTCCCACAATATAGCTCAGATTCACTAGAAACTTTGAAATTTTTTTTCTATAATTGCTTCTACTGCTACTTTATCATATCCTATTCTAAAAAACTGTCTGATCCAATAATTCAAATACCATGTTTAGTCAACATTCAGACTTTGGGGATGATTTCTCAGCTTCAGTGTCTTATTTCCTCCATGTTGTCTCTGGCTCCTGTCCATGATGGGATATGGGTAGAAGATGGGTAGCTTATATGACTTTATGGCATCTGTGGAAAGGGGCAGCTACTTGATGTGCAGAAGCTGGTGATCTTTGAGGAATAACTGGTCCTATTCCTGGGCATTCTTCTAGTGTGGGCTGTCACTGTTTGCAGATATGGAATTCATAATTGAGTCTCTCTCTGGTCTTTGGCATGTACGTTGCTATGGATTTCTGTCATGTCCTATGTCCTGTCTTCTGACCTGAGATAGCCTACCCCCAGCCTCTGCTTTGGCATTGTCTCTCCTTCACCATTGATTTCTCCACAGCAAGCTCATTCATTGCCCACAAAAGAATTGGCAGAGACCTTGGAATTTCATACTCAAAAACTCTTCATTCTTGGCAAAGCAATTTCACCCTGTTAACTCTGTTGGACTCCCCACTTTTGGTGCTGGGCTATTCTGCACAGCTATCTTCCCTCAGAGGCCAAAACTGGGGGAAAGGCTAGAACTCTTCACCTCCACAGTTCATATTACACTGTTGCGTTCCAGGTGGTAATCAGCCGCATGATCAACCAACTAATGTCTCCCTCTGCCCCTTTTCTTTGTCCTTCACTTCCCTGGGTGAGAGGAATGAGTTTTTTTCACTTACTTCCTCTTAGCCTTTCTTCGTTTTTTCCTAACTTCTGCCCCATACCAATGAAGGTATCTTTACTGTACCATGAGAAGAAAATCTGTGGCCTAAACCCCAAGATGGCCCTTGATATGTTCAAAGAGATCTTATTACTAAATTTTAATCTGAATGTCAGAAATTAATGGCTGAATATCTCTCTTTCAACTCCTGCTATAAAATCCTGAACCTTACATCTGAGGCTGATGCCTACCTTGAGCTGATTGAAAATGTGCTATGTGCAAAAATGCAAAAGATAAAATAATAATAATAATAATATTTTGTCTAAATAGTATCCATCATGCACCAAGTATCCCCTTTTCTGATGAATAGATAGAACAGGACTGGAGAAAGTTTCTATGGGGGGAGGGAGTTAAGAACCATTCCCCATATCTCCAAAGTCATATTCCTAAATCTAACCAGCATTTGCAAAGTTTAGAAATGTAAATGTCACATTATATTAGGTAATCTTAAACTATGTACCTGTTTCCACACTGCTTAATGGAATCTCATAAAAAGTAAAAAAAATGCCCTGATTAGGAATAAGTATTTTCCTGTTCTTATCCACCTATCAGTATGCATTACCCATAAACTGGGAAATTCCTTAAAGTTTCCTCTGGCAACCAACATATCAGGTTAAGTAAATGAAGAGGAAGATAATTGTTTTGTATTATATGACTGTCTGCAACTATAGAATAAAACCCATTGCCCTCCAGTTGATTCCGACTCATACCAACCCTCTAGGACAAAGCAGAATTGCCCCATAGGGTTTCCAAGGCTGTCTTTACAGAAGCAGACTGCCAAATCTTTCTCCTGTGGAGAGACTGGTGGGTTCAAACAACCAAACTTTTGGTCAGCAGCCGAGTGCTTAACAACTGTGCCACCAGGGCTCCCAACTATAGGATAGGGGTACAAATTATGCTACTGATAGATTACATAAACAGCACAACTGGGCATTTTCTTAAACTTTTTGGTGAAAGTATTGAAATAAATACATGTGTATAAAAAAAGACAGGTCAGTGGGGCTAGCGTGCTTTCTTCAATTTGGGCTGCCTTCTCCTATGGCTTCTCTTTCCTTATTCTGCCTGATTCTTCTAATCTTTGTTCCCATACTAGCTATCTTTCATGCTGTTTCTCCTGGGAGTTTTTCCTCAGCTTTATAGTGACCCCAAAAACTTCAGAAAAAAAAAAATTATAACAAGCTTTAGCAATGCTAAAGGATTATACTGAGTAGTTCCAGCAAAGACCTCTAAAATTGCATGATATGACACTAAGTATAATGAAGTCCCAGAAGCAAATAGAACAGTTATATATAAACATAGTCATAAACTCTCCTCTTAAATGTGAGATTCACTTGCAGTATTGAAGAACTCCAGGGTGGACTGAATGTGGAACACATGGGGTTAGCCTTGAAGACATTAATGAATTCTCAGGTGGTGCAGAACACCTTCAGCTGTGTACACTGAACTGCAGGGCAAAAATGATAGCATTTGTCGTCATTGGTTTTCTTAAGGTGGCCACTCAAAGGGCTACTGAGGTATCCACTGCCCCTGAGCCTTCAAGGCAGACAACTGACAGTTATCTGAAAGTCCCAGTCCTGACAAGCTCTGGGAAGATACTTTTAACAAAATTCACACAAGAAAAATAGCCTTAGAAGAGATTTCTGAATGTTTTCTTGGGAAAACACACAGGACATCAGTAGGGGAGGCACAAGAGCTGAATGTGACAGAAAGTGTTGTAACGTGACTCATTACTACAGTATATGGGGTCTGATATCTACAAGTTTACTTCCCTTGAAACAGAGACAGTATACAAACAGTACAGTCAAAGCCTAATACTGTGTCAGTTGCAAGTATATAAATTCTGTCTCTTTCCCCTCAGTCATCTCACTCACATGCCTAATTGTTTCAAAGGCACTGCATTAAAACTCATCCATGCTCTAAGAAGGAGATAATAGAAAAACTCATCAATTTAATTGTTTAAACAGTCTCTGCCTATAGTTCAGGGATACATTCCAATAAAATGTGCTGAATTAGACTATTATAGACTCCAGATCAGACAGACCTGGGTTAGCATCCCTACTAATCAATTCACGAAATGAGACCCTCCAGCTTCAGCTTTCGCATCTTGAAAATAATCTACTTTAAAACACCATGTGAGTATGAAAACAAATATACACAAAGTACCTAGCATATTGGTGATTCAGTGGTAGAATTCTCGCCTTTTTTGTGGGAGACCTGGGTTCAATACCCAGCCATTGCACCTCATGCACAGCCACCACCTGTCAGTGGAGATTTGCATGTTGCTATGATGCTGAACAGGTGTCGGCAGAGCTTCTAGACTAAGACAGACTAGGAAGAAAGGCCTGGCTATCTATTTCCGGAAATCAGTCAATGAAAACCCTATGAATCACAACGGCCCTGTCCCCACCTGATCGTGGGGATGGCACAGGATCAAGCGGCGTTTTGTTCTGTCGTGTAGGGAGTCATCATGAGTTGGGATCAACTTGACAGGAGCCAACAACAACCTGATACACCATTGGCCCTCAGTGAAAGAGAAATATTTTTATTTTATTTCCTCCTATTGTATTAAAAATATAAGCCATCAAATTTATTTTGTGGATTTAAAAACAATTAATTAATATATCTGTCATTCTTGATCCCTGAGGGCACTCCACATTGAAAACAAAAATATATAAAATAAATTAACATGAGATAATCTCTCTCATTGTACATAGAACATATTTCTTCCCTGTGTTTCAAGAAACCCCCAAAATTCAAATCAAAATTAGGGTCATATCTACTCAGTGGTGCTCCATGGATATTTAGACAACATGGTCTCACAGCCAAAGGGCTTTCAAACTGAATCCATAGCCAGATTCTACACAGGTTCAAATTCCGGCAGGAAATGCAACTGCAAACTTTGCTCAGCTCAACTTAGAGTTAAAATGAGAGCCTAGTGGGAAGCGGTGCAGCTTGGAACATTGACATACAGTACAGGTTGCATCTTGAATTCAAGGAAAGGGCTCATAGGGAGTATAAGGCATGAGCGCTTGAAATACCAGAACTGATACTGCGAGCAAAGCTTCCCAGTGAAAGTAGAGCTGATTTACTTTTGCAGAAAGATACCAAGGAAAGAGTACATCCCAATTTGCCCTTGAATTGGAAAGTATTTTGATTGCTTATACACGGGAGCTAGTTCTAAAATTCATTACCAGTTAGATTTTGGATTATTTTAGAAAGAATCTCTGACAGATTGTAACAATTGGATCAATCATTGTTTCATTAAACCAGTATTAATTAAATGTTTCCACCTTTTAGTGGGACTTGTTAGATCTTGATTAGCCATGACAGATCATTATTTTCAGCAGAACACGGTCAAGATCCAGCAATGAGCACTGAGATGTAATCAGGCACCAATGTATGCTGGAATTAATAATTATACTAAATTGGCTGTAATGAATAATTTATAGTGTAAATTCTTATGCAATTTGCTATGGTAACCCACAAGAAGAGATCTGCTGTATTTTAACAAAACACAAGTTACAGGAGTAAAATAATGGATAAAATAATAGGGAACCCATTTACTTTTCACGAGGAAACGATTTAGTAATGGGTAAAGGCAATAAGGTGAAACCATGGAATGCTATTGTCATTGTCATCATTAATTAACATTCATTATCTATTCAGAGGTGCAAAAACCTCAGATAAAGCATGTACAAGTTGTTGAGAGTTAACTCCTTGCCCTTCAAATGCTGAGACAAAATAGGCAGGCAAAGGCTGCTTATTCACAGGGTACTTCAGAGTGTTTGTTGCATGTTTTGGTTTGTTGGTTATTCCCTGGGCAAGGGAAAACATACTTCAACTTTTACTTACTTTATTCCATCTTAACAGAAAAGATGTAATGAAACAAGTGGTCTAGAGTAGGAAAATACTGCTAAGCAGATTGTTGCCAAGCCTGGGTACTTTGAAGAAACTACACCTTACACATAGCAAGTACGGTTATAACTGAAACATCGAGGAAGTATTGAAGAATGCCCTTTTTCTAGCAACCTTATGCTTACAGTCTTTTTTAATTCTAACATCCGTCTTACGAAAGACGTAGACGAGGAAACTTAGACTCTGAGCAGTCAGGCATGTTCACTCAGACAGAAAATTCTGAAACCAAGATTCTAGAGGACTATAAAGCCTAAAGATTTTGTGGACTGTTTCAAAGGTTTTGTGGAATGCTTTTGATGTTTTGAAAAACTATGTTGATTTTAATAAAACTTCTATTCCTATCCTAGGTAAAACGTATGTAATCTTGGATTTTAAAAATTAGGTTATTAAAATCCTACAATTTAATTTTTTCTAGTTTCTTCAATTTTGACTTGGCAAAGTTTGTGATATGTTCTTTAATAAAAATCACAAAGAACCTTTGTAACAATTACTGTTTCTGAGTGAACATTCAACTAGCTTATTGTGGATGATCTGTCATATTATTTCTTGTTTATATTTCTTTTTATGCTTATTTTTGTATTCATAGTCCAATACTGAAGATGAAACTAGAAATAAAAAAGTAATAAACTTTTTATTTTAGTGGGAAGAACCAAAACAGATCAATGGAACTGCAACTTCAGTTAATAGAATCATTCATTACTAACTTTGCACACAGGCATGCTATCATCTATCTACTATGAATAACAAGTACTTGCTGTGTGCCAAACACTGTGCTTGGATTTCACATGCGTTATGTTATCTAATCTGGACTGCAGCCCTGCTGTTGTTGTTAGGTGCCTTTGAGTCTGTTCCTACTCATAGAGACTCTATGTACAACAGAACGAAACACTTGCCCTATCCTCAATAATCATTGCTATGTCTGAGCCCGTTGTTGCAGCCGCTGTATCAATCCATCTACTTGAGGGTCTCTCTGACCCTCTACCTTACCAAGCATGATATCCTTCTCCAGGGCCTGGACCCTCCTGATAACATGTCCAAAGTACGTAAGATGAAATCTCGCCACGCCATCCTCAGTTCTAAGGAGCATTCTGGCTGTACTTCTTTCAGGAAAGATTTGTTCATTCTTCTGGCAGTCCATAGTATATTCAGTGTTCTTCACCAACACTGTAATTCAAAGGCATCAGTTCTTCTTTGGTCTTCCAACTTTCTCACGCATATACGGTGATTGAAAATAACACGGCTTAGGTCAGGTACACCTTAGTCCTCAAGGTGACATCTTTGCTTTTTAACATTTGAAAGAAGTCTTTTGCAACAGAATTGCGCTGAGAATATATAAACTATTTTGTCTCCATTTTAATGGAAACTGACTCTTAGAAAAATTGAGAAATTTTCCTGATATTAACATAGCAAGTATGGGATGAGGCTGGATTTATGTCAGGTCCATCTGTCTTTGGAGTCTACCTTGTTAATAATTACACTATTCTTCCCAAACTAGGATCAGGAAAGGGCCCCACCCCATCTTTGCTGCCTCTCTTTACACAAACCAAGCCTTTTCCCACCAATGGCTAATTTATTTCACAGGAAGTTTATATCTGAGAGCAATTGCCTCTGGGGGTTGTTATCAGTCACTTTCAGCTTAGTGTGAATGAAGGAGGTGAAGGCAGAATTTGATACACTGAAGGAATTGAACACAGGAAAAATAAAGGTAAACACAGAACTTTGGTGTCCTGGGATAGAGGAGGTAATGTAGGCCTGAAACAAGAGTAAGACTTCCTACTTACCTTTATTTACCCATCCCCAATCTTCACCTTGGGACCAATCTGAGTGACAATTAAGTATGCAAACACTAAGTACACTTTACATAGAGACTGGCTGGAAGACCTAGACTTCTTCCCAACTGCTTTCAGCAATGGAGAAATGATCATTGTAATATCTGAATTCCAAAGCAATGGTCCAACCCCCTAGTTGCTGTGGCCCAATCAATCTTATACTCTTCCCAGTTTTACTGAGGTTCTGTGGGGAGGACTGAATAAGAAGATCAAAAGAGGTTAAGAAGTCTCTTCCAAGTATTTCTTTCTTTAACGAGAAAAGTCAGGTTGTATGTGTGTTCAGGATCTCTGTCTTCTAAATTTTCCTTTTTTCTTTTTTCTAAAATGCTCTGTACATAATGACCATTCAGTAGGGCTTACTGAGGAAGATGATGACGATGATAATGAGGCACCCTCCTAGAATACTCTTGGCCTAAGAAAATGAAAGCAGTGGGGTAAATCTCAGATAAAAATAGAACCCTAAAGAAAATGATGTTCCTAATTACTTAGTATTCTCTTTGGGGGAAAAAAAAAATCTCAAGCAGTGATAGATAATTCCATGGAAAGAAACAGCAGAAAACGAGACTGTTTTCCTCTTTTCAAACATGTTTGATTTAGCATCACTATGACTTTCAAAGATTAGTATTACCAATAAATCACTGCACTCACAGATGTGGAGGGAGACAGAACACTGCGCTGCCAAGGCATATATTATGACAATAGATGCCTTAGCAACAGTTCTAACTGTTCTGCAACAGATTGTGCCCTAAAGCAGTAAATACCCTGCACACAGGGGGTTATTTTATCTTTGGCTTTTTCTAAGTAAATAAGTAGGTAGACAGACAGACACACAGATTCGTCATCATTATCCTTTATTGTTTTTAGGTTTGTGAAAGCAGAGTTTGAGAAAAGATTAGGTAACACAAAGCTCTTAAGATTGATACAAATAAAAAAGCTGGTGCATTCCCTTTATCAAATAGAGTCTACCAAACAAAAGGCATTCTTATCAGAGCACAAGGTGGGCTGGGAGCACCAGAATCAGCACATGTTCAATCTGTAGAGCACTGAGAACCTGGATGTGGTGTTTTGTTTTGTTATTTTTCCCCTTAAATCTAATATTTCATCTGTCTCATGTTCTGACATTAGACGAATTCCATGCACCAGACATGCTTCTAGCATTTCTATCCAGAAACTAAGAGATATAAATTGGAACACTACCCAGCCCCAGGTGGAGCCACTTTAAACCAAAATAAAAAAGCCCAAGAACTCATCAAGTCCCACTAGGGGATGGGTGAATGACTCATTCATATCTCCCTAAGAATGTGTTCTTGCTGCATGGTTCTTGCCACATCCCTGAATGCAGAGGAACAGAAGCCTACTCCACTGCAGCCGTCCCATCCTCCAAGAGGAACCTGTCCCAACTAGGGCAATGCCTCCGAAATATTTTTTGGCACTCTAAGAATATCCATCCCTATACTTCTCACAGATTACCCGAAGACACCGTGGATATCACACATCTTCCAGAGCTAGCCTGAGACAAGCTTGTGAAGTTAGGGAGACTGACTTTGGTGGTGCGCTTGTCTCCTTAACTACCACTGTCACACCCCAATGTAAGAAGAACCTTCCCTCCAGGTCTGCTCTCTTGTCTCAGCATCCCAGTGCCAACTGTAGTCCCTCCTCAGACAGAACTTCTTCAGTTAAGTTCTCTCACTCACACACACACACACACACACACACACACACACACACACACACACAGAATCTGCATATGCAAAGTGCTAACCATCTAATGAAGCCTTGGTGGCATACTGGTTTAGCATTTGGCTGCTAACCGAAAGGTTGGCTGTTTGAATCTACCAGCTGCTCTTTGGAAACTCTGTGGGGCAGTTCTACTCTGGCCTACAGGGTCGTCATAAATCGGAATCGACTCTGTGGTGACGAGTTTGATTTGTTTAACCATTTGATACAAGACTCTTGTCTCACCTAATCTCATTGTTCTCACATATATATATCTCTAAAGTAGTCAGTTTTAATCTGAATTTCAGGAGTATCTATGATCTCCTGAAACTGTATGTGAAGCATTTCTTAAAAATGGCTTCAAAGTTTTGCATCAAAATTCTCAAGAATTTAAAAAAAAAAATAGTACTGGTGAAAGATTTTCAATAATTTCTTCCTCTCCCTTTCTCCCTAAAAACAAGGGAACATTACTGTTCATTGGTCAATTTCAAGAACAATCACTAGGCCTCTACTAGAGTATGAAGCCCCTGTGAGAAAGTTAAAATTAAGCCTGTACAAGACAAATCTACCAGCTGTCAGTTTGTCATACTCAGGTAGTCTGTGTGTTGCTATGATGTTGGAAACTATGTCACCAGTATTTCAAATACTAGCAAAGTCACCCATGGTGGACAGATAATCAGAGCCTCCAGACTAAGAAAGACTAGGAAGAAAGGCCTGGTAAATCTTCCAAAAATTAGCAATAAAAACCTGATGGATCACAACAGAATATTGTCCAATATAGTGCTGGAAAATAAGGCCCCTAGGTGGGAAGACACTACACAATAGCTGCAACAATGGACTCAAACATATCTACATCCTGAAGAGGGAACAGGACTGGATAACGTTCTGTTCTATCATACATGAAGTTGCCATGAGCTGGAGTCATCTAGACAGGAACTAACAACAACAACACAGGACAAATAACACTTTTGAATACGTGTCCTTGCAACTGACTGGAGACACAATATAAGGGTTGGGATGGGAGCAGCTTTTGCTCTCTCTTTCTTTTGCTCTCTCTCACGTCTGTCTCAGGATGTTTCTCTTGACATACAGGCTGGATTATTGTTTCTTGTTCTGAAACCCCAAGAAGTCCTGGCACAGGCAGCTCATGGCCAGAGAATGCTCCCTTCCATTGGTTCTCATGCTCTTGCCTTTGCTTCTTCCATGGACTATCTTTTTTCTCACCTTCAGTGAGGTAGTTTCTGAAATTTAAACGTGAGCAAAGGTAAAAGAAGAAATTCTGGCCCTTTTCTGCTGCTCTGAACGAAGTGCGAGGACTGTTCCACATGAACAGACCAGCTCACCAGAGGACTGCTTCAGGACTCTAGCCCAAGAGTCCTGTTTTCTAGTTTTGTCTTCTGTATAGTTGCCTCAGAAACCTCAGCAAGTGACATGTCGTTGGCCTAGGGCAAAATCCCATGTTCAAGTGACTCTGAGTCCTAGCCATCAATCTACATATTAGTCTTTTCTATCCTCAATACCTGTCATCATTTTTGGCATGCTGAAGATGTATGTGCAGGTGGATTGGGTATGGGGTGGGACATAGGAGTAAAAAAGTTCCACAAGAAGAAATGAAGGCTCTGACATTGAAAGAGTTTGATAAAGAGCCTTAGTAGTCAGAATTCAAACCTGTGGAATTAACAGGAATAGGATTCATTCAGAAGGCAAAACAGACTTGTCTGGGAAAGTGGACTTTTGGAAATGATGTTAACCCCCTTTGCCTCCTGGAAAGAGACATGTCTATTGTGAATAAATCAGAGGATGGCAGAGAGTCTGTGGGAGTTGTTAGAAAAAAGAAAGAGCAAAAATGTGAAAATTAAAAAGGGAATGTGATTGGGAGTTGGTGGAGAGGAGGTAGAGTCTATGTCACATAGTCGGGGATTCCAGCATGTTTCAGAGACAGATTCATCCACCCAGGGTACTCACAGGACTTTGGGGTATTATAGGTGAAGTACTATGGATTGCTTTTCTGCAGCCTTTCTCACCATGGTCTTGTAACTCTCACCTAAGTGACTGGGTGGGACTGTGCAAATAAGGCAATTGTGGCCCATCAAGTTGAGTTTTACCATCCCACTAGGATTAAAGGGAAGCCAATTCTAGAGCAAAGGGAGGATCTCACCACCACCAAGGAAGAAGGGCCAAGAGCAGAGCATATACTTTGGACCCAGGATCCCTGCACTTCAAAGCTCCTGGAACCAGGAGACTGAGAGAGAGAGAGAGAAATATAGCACTGAAGACAGCGAGCAGTGGTGGCAGAGAAACGGCAGCAGAAGAGACCGGCAGGAGACAGCTTGGTTGGCTTCCCAAGAGAGCTGAGTGCCTTCAGGCAGGAGGCTTGCTGGTGGGTTATGGTTCCTCCAGGCACTTGGTGGAGCTAGGTTGCTCACCCACAGAGCTAGAGCCGAGCTCCTTCTGGCCAAGGCTTACTGGCAGAGTGGGGCATCTCTGGGCACTTAGCAGCAGAGCGAAAAGAGCATTGTAACACTTGCCCAAGCAGGGCAGAGGTCAAAGGGCCAGAGAGAGGTGTACCTGCCATCATGGCTGAGAAGAGGCTGTCTTAATGGAAAAACTGTATCCTAAGCATTCCTGAACCTGAATTGTAACCTGTTACTTCCCTAAAAAACCCCATAATTGTGAGTATTGTCTATGAATTCTGTGTGGCCATTGCAATGAATTGTCAAACCCAGCAGAGAAGTAGAGAGTTCTGTTGGAGGAATGGTTGGTGTCAGAACTGGTAAAGATGGCAGAGGCAGGAAGCATGTCTGACCTTTTCCTCATAGGAATCAGCCTTGGGCTGTTGATGTTGATTCTCCTTCCCCCTTGTGAAGTTAGAGGGGATCAGACACTACCCCTATGCCATTTTTACAACAGGTATCATTTTAGATCAGCAGAAAATAGATTCAAGTAGTCCCAAAGATCCTTGGTCTTCCCCCAGACGGCCAAAGGGTCAAAGACCTCTCTCCTTGAATCTCAAGATTTGTTGCCTCTAATTCATCTTGTGACATGAAAATGAGCATATTACTAGCCTAGAGAACATTTGCTATTAACATAGAGGATTGGAGATCTTTTTAGAAAAAGAGAAGCTGAAACCCAGCTCCATCAAATTGCTGAGTACTGTTCCAAGTTCAGTTTACTAAAACTGAACAACCAGCAAGTTTGAGGAAGAACTCACGATGTATTCCCAGTAAAATTCATTGCCTTCAGTTACTGTAAATTTTAATAATTGAGGTTGTCATTATGTTTGACCTGTAAAGAGTAACCTTGATGGTTATTTGTTATGTATTCAGTTTTGTCTGCCTTAGCTTAAGCTTAAATATTAATAGAAAAAAGAAAACCTACAAAATCCCTCAAGCTGCACTGTAGGAGTCCAATGCTTTTTAGCTGGTGGCAATGAATGTAATCATCATTTCTGTGCTAATTTTTAAAGACAGCAACAAACATTGAGGCAAATATTTAAAGAATGCTAAATAGAATACTTGGCAATTTGCATATGGAAAACATACAGCTTAGATTCAGGGAGTCTTCTGTCCAGGATAACTGTATTTAAGAATGTGGAAGATGACAATCTATAAAATATGGGGAGAGGATTATTAGTTATGTTGGGGGCAGAAAGAAAATGGTGTTAATACTGACTGGATACAAAGCCATTGAGAGCTACTATAGCTGGTTTGACTAAGAGGCAGTATAGCATTAGTGGTTAAGAGTACAATCTTCACTGACAGACTTTCTAGGCTCAGATTTAGTTCTACTGCTTACTACTTGTGTGACCTTGGGCAAGTGAAATATCTATGTGCCTCAATTACTCAATGGGAATGATAATGGTAGCTACTTCATAGGTTTGCTGTGAGAATTAAACTATAATTCTCAAAAAAGTGTTTGGAACATGACAAATGTTAAATCTATGCCAGCTATTAGTGTTTGGTCATAACAGGGAAGGCTAAAGGAGAGCCCATTAGTCGTTAGAGGCTCCACAGATAAAGGTATACTCCTGGAAAAATTAAGTTTGACATAGAAAATCCTCTAAAAAAATTCAAAAGTTACTTCAAAAATTTAACGAGTGGTTATCAAGCAAATAATCTGAGATTATGATAAAGATTCTGTGATATGGGAAATACCAAGGAGCTTTTAAAGCATTTGAGGATATATAATTAATTTATCAAACATTATTGAGTACCAATCAATGGCAATTAGATATCAACTGATTTGTGGCCATCTGCCATTACCATTTATTTTTTCTTGACCCTACAACTAATAAGGTTCTTCTAGTAGGTCATAATTTAGTAAATGGATCAGCTAATACAGTACAAAATTGTGACACCTGATGATTAATGCAATAATTGTTGTTATTGTTGTTAGGTGCCATCAAGTCGGTTCCAACTCACAGTGACCGCATGTACAACGGAATGAAACACTGCCCGGTCCTATGCCATCCTGTGCTATTACAGAGAAATCCTAAAGCTCTGTAAAAAGTACAGTGGTGACATAACATGAGAAGTAACAATTTTGTTTAATTGAGTTAGGTAAGGCACTAGCAAAAAAGGAATGAAAGACCCAAAAAATTACAAGATTGATCAAAGAGCAATATGTGCAAAAGCCTAAGGTATAAAACATCATGATTCTCAAAACTACTCCTGGATGTCACCTTTCAACTAAATAACAGACTGGCTCATGAAATAAATAATATCAACCATAAGTACTGTGCTCCTTAAAAATAGCATCTATATGAGACGAAATGGTCAATATTTACTCTAAAGCAAAGATGAGAAGGTAAGGAAACTAGAGTACTGGAAATGGAGCAACTAGAACAGACATAATGAGAATGTTGACACATTGTAAAAAATGTAACCAATGTCACTAAACAATTGGTATAGAAATTGTTAAATAGGAACCTAATTTACTGTGTAAATTTTTATCAGAAACACAATAAAATATTTTTAAAAATTTAAGAAAAAAAACCATGGTTCTACGGCATGCCTGGACTACAGAATGTTTGGGAGCAGTGGGGGAAGATGAGACCAAAACAGCAGGCTGAGTGGTCCTTTAAACTCCATGCTAGAGCACAGAGAGTATGCTCAGGTTTTGGAGCAGTGGATGATCTTCTCAGAAGTGAATTTTAGAAAGATCATAAAATGAGCAACCTGTACAAGTCAAAATTCCAGAAATGGAAACAATTTTGGATTAATTTACATCACTTCAAAAATTAAAAGTGTGCTTAAAGTGACTTGCTGAAGATCACAAGTGAAAAAAAGAGGTAGTTCAGGTATTGATAGGATCAGGATTTATTCAGGAAAGGGGAACAGAGAGACAAAACAAAACGAAGGGATAACGTTATGCAAGATCTCTGACTTACTACTGCTGTTATCATATTTCTCATGTTTTACTCCTCCTCTTCTTTTTACCTGTCTGCTCCTTCACTAATTTCCCAACTTTCCTATATATTTTCTCTGTAGCTGTGGAAGTTAGCTGTAAAACAAACAAAAAAAATGGTTATTGTCACATTGATTCCAATTCATGGAAATCCCATGTATGTCGCAGTAGAAATGTACTCCACAGGGTTTTCAGCGGGTGACGTTTTGGAAGTAGATCGCCAGGACTTTATTCCAACGTGCCTCTGGACGGACTCAAATTGCAGATCTTGCTTCATCGTTTGCACCACTCAGGGAATCGAAGGTTAGCTATAGCAATGATAATAACCTATTTATTGGCTGTGGACTATGTATGACTACAGAGCTAAGTAGTTTTTGGCATACCTCATTTAATACCCATAGCAACTCTTCTGATACTTTATCTTCTTAAATGACAATGAAGGTTAAGTGATTTAAAGGTTAAGCGATTTGGTCAAGCCATGCAGTGAGTGAGTGACAGAATTTGGATGAGAACTCAAGTCTTCCAGACTCCATGCACAGCTCATGGACACCACGCTGTACACACCTATTTCAAGAAGCTCCCAGGTTAAGACTTTTCATATTGGAAAATCTGTGTGGTCTCTGTAGACAGAGATCCCTATGGGTAGGTTAATCCCTCTCTAATGAAATCTGACAAATGAAAAATTTTAATGCACAAAGCACAAAACAGAATTAATTGACAATTTCTTGCTAGGTATTCCCTGTGTCTACTGGCCCCTAAGTCATACCAAATGACCTGTGATTGTTTGATTCCAGGCATAACTGGATAAGGACTTGGAAAGTATAGAAACAGGATATTGTGAAAGGAAATGAGTCAGAGCCAATGGAAAAACATAGTGAAATTAGAGTGGCATAATGCTGTAAACACATTGCAGGATTGTTTGGTTTGGTTTAGGCTGAATTTTTTTATGCTTACTGCCTCTCTCAGAAAGCCAAATAACAAAATCCTTTAATCATTCTTCTATAAATGCGGGAACTCCAACATCCCAAAATGGGGTCGTGCATGGATTTCACCAACTTTAGAAACATCATCAAACAAATATAATTTCAGAGGAAACAGCGGTTTCTCTAATTCTTTTCCTATTCCTCCTACTTTAACCTCTCCTGGGGGGAAATACTCCAGATCTGAGAATAGAGTAGGATGTCAACTGAGCAACTACATCACAGAGAAACACTTTCAATTTTTCTTCTAGAAGGAATTATTATTCCTTCCTTCCTTCAGGTATTTCGGGTACTTTGACTTCTATTTTTATCTAATATAGTCAGTTATATAGACAAAAAATATTAGACAATATTGGATTAAGCTAACACATTTTAGCAGATGATGACTGGACTTGGGCACCCAAGTCTAATTTTTTCTTCAAGCCCTGATCCAATTTTATACACTAAATGACAGGTAACCCCCATTTGAATGTTCCATGGCCATCTCATATTCAACATATTCAAAACTGAACTTATTAACAACTGCCCTTTGCCAAGCTATTTATTCTCTGACTTCGTTATTTCTGTTAACAGTACCACAATTCTCCCAGTCACTCAAACTTGTACACGTCAGAATCTTTTTGAACAATATTTTTTTTTATTCTCTCTTTCATCTGAGATCTCTATGGATGTCTCATTTCCTCTATAGACCTTGTTTATTTTCCAAATGTATTTCAAACAAAAGACATGAAGCATCCATAAATCCATTTTGGAGGAAGAGAGGCTATAAGCAAGAAGGAAAAATAACATAATGCCTAGTAAACTGCCTGCCACAGCATAAGCACTCAAAAACATTTTTAAGTTAATTGATTAATCAAAATTCTATTTACTTCAGTTTCATGAATAATTAAATTTTGTAAAATCATACTTACATGAAAATATCTTCCTTAGTTTGCCATGGCAGCCAAGGGTTTCAAGCACCTAGTAGACAGTTCTATGTAAGTAGTTCTAGTTGCTGGCAGTATTTTGGAAAGATCTAGAATAGCTTAATTATAGAGACAAAGGTTATTTTTCCTTAAATTATACAGAAAATTACCTCTTTACACAATTTAATCTCTCTTGATTTAGGTTGTGTAAATTGGAACTCTAGATTCTTCTTTTTATTGCTGGTATAGGGTCAAATTTTATATTCAGTCCATATTCTCAATACCCAGCTTTCATTAACTCTGGCTAATTGCATGGCCAGCTCTTCAAAAAGGCTGGAACAGAAAACATATTATTTAATTAATGAGTTTACTTATAATTCCCCTTGCTACAGAAAGAAGTTAGGGTGATTCAAGAACTTATTGCAAGCTTCCAATAATTTCAATGTCCATATTATGATTTAGGTGATCTAATTTGGGTGACTCTTTACACATTGGCCAGGAAAACACACACACACACACACACACACACAAATAGAAAACTTTAAAAGGGAAACCAGTGACTGACTGTACCTATACTGGAGCTTTGTATAGATAAGAGTATAATCTTATCTCATAGGTAGACAAAGCTGAGATTTTATGTAAGGAAGAAATCAAGTTGGAAGCTTTATTGTATTTTATTACAATCTCAGAAAGCTTCAATAACTCCCAGAAACAACATTCTCTTACAGAGAAAAGGTTTTATTTTAGGAGAATTCTACTCAAGGCTTTACCATTGAGGGGTCCTACCCAGGGCTTCTCAGAGGGATCCTACTTAAGTCGCTCAATTGCTCCACATTTTATTTGTTATCCAAAGGCAGGCACTGATAATAATGCTTCTTTAGTCAACTCAGAGGACTCTTTATAGAGTAAAAATTAAATGGTTCCTTTAAGTGGTTTTTTGCTTCCTAGAGACAATTGTCCAAAAGAAGAGGGGCTGAAAATTGAGCATAAATAGCACATAAGACATCTACTCCAGCACTTGAAACCACCCTATAGATAATGAAAAAGCAATGCCATCTACACAGTGGGTCAATAGCATTTGAGAAGCAGACCAAAAAAAAAAAAAAAAAAAAAAAAGAAGAAAAGAAAAGCATAAAGCATTTTAACTCAATTATGTTGAAAAGTTGACTATCATTTCTTCCTGTCTGTCACAGGACAAAAATGTGAAAGGCTGAGAATTACATGCAAAACTGAGAAGAATTGAATCTGAGTTGTCTGATTTTGATTTGGCTAGCCCATGCTGCTATACAAAAATAGCCCTAGGCATTAACCTGTCAGGTCCATTATTAGGCCTATTTCTGAGATTTATACATTGGTTTATGGTAGCAATAGACATGTATTGAGTGCTGATCACCCGCCAAGCTCTGTGCTGCACACCTTAGTAGTGATGGTCCCAACCCAGTGGGTTTTCAATCTAATAAGACAGGCAAGGCAATTAAGACACAGACTAGGAAAAAGAAAATGACTAATGCATGCAGAGGAGATGGAACAGCTTTCCTTTTCTTTGCTGCACCTTGTGTAGCCCACCACGGTGTCTTTGTTCAAGGAAGCAAAAGAAGTGTTTGGTAGACCAAGACGGAGTGAAGATGGATGTCAGCATCACACTCAGATCACCTGTTCACTTCAGAGTGTTTGACATTGACGGAAGTAGTAGATTTTCAGATGTTTTACCACTCCAATTCCTTGTGTGAATTATTTTATACATATATATATATAATTGTACTTTAGATGAAGGTTTACAGAACAAATAGTTTCTCATTAAACCGTCAGTACACATATTGTTTTATGACATTGGTTAACAACCCCACAATATGTCAACACTCTTCCTTCTCAAACTTGAAGGACCTTTTTTTTTTTTTTGGTGAAAATATACATAGCCAAAGTTGTACCATTTCAAAAGTTTCTATATGTACAATTCAGTGACATCGATTACATTCTTCCAGTTGTGCTGCTATTCTCACTATGCTTTTCCAAATTATTCCATCACCATT
>NW_004444151.1:760518-801306 GCF_000243295.1 Trichechus manatus latirostris
TGCCAGTAATGCCGGGGTGAGATGGTATCTCATTGTGGTTTTAATCTGCATTTCTCTAATGGCTAGTGATAGCGAGCATTTCCTCATGTATCTGTTGGTCATTTGAATGTCTTCTTTGGTGAAGTGTCTGTTCATTTCCTTTGCCCATTTTTTAATTGTGAATTTTTTTAATCTTTTTTGCTTCCTCATAGTTCATTTTATTTCCTTACACTCATAGCATCCATACCATCTTCCTCTACTATAATCATTTAATGTGTCCTTTTGAAATGCCTTACTTGCCTCCCCCCCCACCCCACAATTCTGGTAATGCGAGCTCCCTTTTCCTTTTCTTCATCAAAAGTATTTATCAAGTCCCTCCATGTACTTGATAATGAACTTAATGAATTAAACAAGTATAGGCACTTCAATTCACTTAAAATTTAAGACAGAAAATACTGAACCATTTATAGAAAATTTGTATAGCTTTAATAATTATCATTGAACAAATACATTCAATAAATAATATTATATGCTAATAAATATTTAAGTAAATTCAATGGAGCTATGAGTGAAAACAAAGCTATGGATATGACATATTTTATACAGTGGAAGTAACTGTAAGTAGGTCCTATTCTCTCCTTAATTATTAGGACGTATCTTTTTATTCTGCTTCATTTATGCATGAGTATATAAATTCTGGTAGCTTTGTATTAGCATGGAGTCTCTGAGTGGTGCAAAGTGTTTAGCTCTCAGCTACTAACCAAAAGGTTGGTGGTTCAAATCCACCCAGAAGTACCTTGGAAGAAAGGCTTAGTGATCTACTTCCAAAAGTTCACAGCCATTGAGAACCCTATGTGCAGTTCTACTCTGAAACACATGGGTTCACCATGAGTCTGAATAGACTGGATGGCAATTGTTTTCTCTCTTTCTGACGTATTAGAGTACAAACATCAGTCTATGAAAACTTTCTTCACTAGCTGAAAGCTTGTTATTAATATTTTCAAGACAAGTAGATGTCTCTTTTAGTTTAATTAAAGATAACCTTTTATAAATGATCTTATTATTTGTGTTTGTAAATAGATTGTAACCTTTGGCCTATAAAAAGATGACACTGATGTCGTAAGACATTACAATCATCAGGCAGTTTAGGAAAATGTAGACTCTGGAGAATGCAACTGCACAATTTATAAAGTGCCAGACTAATGAGTGAATTTCCAGGAATGACAGGACATGCATTCTCTGCAATGCCCCAAGTATAAGGCACTACGTTGGGTATGACTATGGAATTGTAAAAAAAAAAAAAGAAAAAACGTTCTTGCCCTCAAGAGACTGTAAGTCAATTTGGGGGAACTATACACATGAAAAAATAACCTGGAATCTAAATAAATGGCAAATCAAGGATACCATCAGATAAGTACAATAAGAGAATATGGGTAGGAGTTACATGTGGCTGTGGTGGTCTCCAAAGAAATCCAGACTTTGATTCATCTTTTCTGTTTTAAATTCAGTTCAGCTTAATTTTGGCCTCAAATTCATAGACTAGAATTGGTCTTAATACACACTCATCATTGCTTGTATTTAGTGAATTGGGAAATTAATATTTGATGGAAAAATTAAAGCTTTTTTGCAGGCCAGTCAAAGACGGATTTAGGGGCAAGGGTGATCCAGGACCTACTAAAGCATACTTTACTGAACCTCTGTCTAAACTCCCTATGTTACTTCTGGCTACTATTAGGCCTAAGAAGCCCTGGTGGTATAGTGATTAAGCTCTTGGTTGCTAACTGAAAGGTCAGTGGTTCGAACTCACCAGCCACTCTGTGGGAGAAAGATAATGGCGGTCTGCCTCCATAAAGATTTACAGCTTTAGAGGCCCTATGGGGCAGTTCTACTCTGTCCTTCAGCGTCCTGTGAGTCGGAATCAACTCAACAGCTATGAGACTATTAGGCCATATCACTCCCAAATGCCCCAGGGCAAATTTGCACAGACAGTCAAGATGAAAAAAAGTTCTGAGAGGCAGAAGGAAAACAAAAACAAAGAACCAATTTTGGGTTATCAGGTGCAGTTAATTACTTTCTAGTTAATCTTTGAGACCATTTCATGGTACCCTTGTCCTTAACTATGTAACTCAGGGCTCTAATCTGATTCTTCTTCAGTTAGAATTTGCTCTTCTTCGACTTACTACTAACAAGCGAAGCAGTATAATTTTTATCTTGTAAAAATTCACTCAAGGAGAAAGTATCTTATTGTGAAAGATGAACAATTTGGGGGCTAATGTGTGAGTGCACTATTTGCTGTCATGACCGCCAGAGGCCTGTCTCACGTGGTGATAATTAACTTTTAATGTAAGCCTGCAGGGCAAAACACTTAAGAGTTATCCAGTTTTCTCCAACAGAATGAACAGGTAAATGCTAACATATGTTTAGCAATAGCTGATGTACTTAGCTATTATTAAAAGAAAAAGGCATTGCTTTTCCACCATATATGTTCTCATATTTTTGTCACTCCAGTATTATAGAGAATTGGGTGGATAATTTTTAGATATGAGTAATGAGGTCATAGAATCTTAGAGTTCAAGTGGATAATAGCAAGTATGAGCCAGGCCTGCTGCTGCTGTCATTCTATGTTCATCCTTGGCTGGCACTGCTAATTCATCATACTACTTTTTTTTTTCCCCTGACTTTGAACTCTGTTTTACAAGTCTTCTTACCATAGCGTTTGGAGTTTAAACTATTACACAGTGCAACATATTTATTATGCTAGTATTAGACTATAAATTCTCTGAGTACAAGGACCATGGATTTTTTGCCTCATTTATTAAATAAGAAATGAGGCAATAAATATCTCCAAACCATACTCCTCTCATAGAACAAATAAAATACAAGCAATCTAAGGAAGCATTTTGTTTAAACTACACACACATATATATATCTTTTGAAGTACAGGAAACTAGGCTTCAGATATTAAATAACGTTCCCAGCAAGTTACAGATAGAGGGACAAGAATTCAATCTCCTACACAACAGTCAAGTATTTTTCCAGAAGCTCCTCTTGTCTCAAAGGAAATGGAAATGGAAAATTTATAAAATTAAATAAAGAGAACACTTCTACTTCATGTACTAGAGAAACTCAAAACTATTTGAATTTTTACTATTGTCCCTGCTTCCACTTTGTACGTTACACTTGGGTGTTGTTGTACGCCATCAAGTCAGTTCTGACTCATAGCAACCCTATAGGACAGAGTAGAACTGCCTCATATGGTTTCCTAAGCTGAAATCTTTAGAGGAGCAGATTGCCAGGTCTTTTTTCCCAAGGAGCAGTTGGTGGGTTCAAACTGCCAGCCTGTGAATTAGCAGCCCAGCACTTAACCACTGTACCACGAGGGACCCTTTATATGTCATCAATATGATTTAAATTTTTATATATACATGAGGATAAATATATATTATATAATGACCAAAATCCTTTTACTTTCCAATATTCATGAAAAAATAACCTTTAATAAATTCTGGGCAACTAATATATGGCCCACCTGAGATACTTAGCTAAATATTATTTTACATAAATTCAATTCCTGGAATGAAACAACCATTAATTAAAAGTGAACCCATTTTTAAACAATTTTCACAGGATAGTACCTACAGAACATTATTTAAAAAAAGACCAAATGAGTGGGTAAATTTCCCATGCATTGAACTCTCAAAATGTACAAATCCAGTGCTACATAAATGGAAAGTATAGATATACAAATGACTATGCAAAGATACTCAACTCTACTAGGACATTACACAGTAGCTGACTGTTAGAGCAATTCTCACACCCAATGCAGCTTCTCACAAGTTCCTGAAGGGTCTGTGTTTACTCCAAAGGGGGTATGAATCTCTCCTCTGCCAGAAGCCAACTACCTTAGCTCTTGAGCAAGAACTTGAAGGCCTTCTTTCCTTTGTTGAAAGAACACAAACATGAGGCTACTCTTCTTAGCTGAGAGGAAAGAAGGAACCCTGCAAGCAAATTGCAAGCAGAAATGGTAAAAACTGTATAGGGAAAACTGTTATGCATGAGTTCTTAAGTGATAATTTGATAAATTGTTTAAAAAATGTGATTTTTCTGCTCTTCATTACGGTAAGAATGGGAAAAACAAGACAAATACATGTTACAATCTTACTTCTTATGAAGAAGAACATGGCTTCTCGGATTATTTGCTCAGCATACAGATTGAATAAGTATGGTGAAAGGATACAACCCTGATGCACAACTTTCCTGATTTTAAACCACTCAGTATCCCCTTTTTCTGTTCAAACGACTGCCTCTTGGTTTATGTACAGGTTCCTCATGAACACAATTATATGTTCTGGAATTCCCATTCTTGACAATATTGTTCATAATTTGTTATGATCCACATGGTCGAATGCTTTTATGAAATCAGTAAAACACAGGTAAACATCTTTCTGGCATTCTCTGCTTTCAGCCAGGCTCCATCTGACATCAGCAGTGATATCCCTTATTCCATGTCCTCTTCTGAATCTAGTTTGAATTTCTGGCAGTTCCCTGATGATGTACTGCTGCAACCATTTTTGAATTATCTTCAGCAAAGTTTTACTTGTGTATGATATTATTAGATAATTGCATCACCATTCTTTGGAATAGGCACATATATGGATCTCTTCTGGTTGGTTGGTCAGGTATCCACCAAATTTCTTGTCATAGATGACTGAACACCTCCAGCTCTGCCTCTGTTTGTTGAAACATTTCAATTGGTATCCCATCAATTCCTGAAGCTTTGTTTTTCACCAGTGCCTTCGGTGCAGCTTGGACTTCTTCACGTGGTTGTGGACGCTGGAAAGTCCCAGTCCGTGGGTAAGGAGTCAGGCAGGAAGAGTCAGGCAGAGTGGTGCCGGCATACCGCACAGAACCATCTGTAAACCAGTCACCTGAGCATAAGGAACTCCCCATGAGGCCATAGGTGCAGACTGGGAGAGGGAAGGTAATGTGATGGGAGTGGAGACCATGGGCATTTGGGCCACTTCCTCCTACAACTTACTTATGCCTTCAAGACCTGATTAGGCCCCATCTCGTATATACCGCTTCCATTTAATGATGGAGTGCTGCTGTGCACATCCTACTTTATGGCTCTGTGGATTAGACAATACCCAGATCATGAAGGGCAGCTCAGGCCACATGGTGATTTGGTGGCTCATCATTAAGCATTCAGTCTCCACTAAGGCTCAGTAACAAGCCAAAAGCTGTTTCTCAAAAGGAGAGTAGTTATCTGCAGAAGATGGCAGGACTTTGCTCCAAAATCCTAAGGGTCTGTGCAGTGATTCACCAATAGGAGCCTGCCAAAGACTCCAAACAGCATCTCTAACTGCCACTGACACTTCAAGAACCATTAGATCATACAGATCATATGGCCCAAGTGGCAGAGTGACTTGCAGGTCAGCCTGAACCTATTGCAGAGCGTTCTCTTGTTCTGGTCCTCACTCAAAACTAGCAGCTTTTCAAGTCACTTGCTAAGTAGGCTGGAGTAGCACATGAAAATGTGTGATGTTTCCTCTGAAATCCAAAAAGTCCCCCTGGGCATTGTGCCTCCTTAGTTGTGGGAGGGCCAAGATGCAATAACTTATCCTTCACTTTAGAAGGAATATCTTGACATGCCCCACACCACTGGGCTGTTAGAAATTTCACTGAGTGGAAGGGGCCTGAATTTTTGTTGTATTAATTTCCCACCATCTAGAATGCAAATGTTTTACCAATAAGTCCAGAGTCATCGATACTTCTTTCTTACTAGGTCCATTCAGCATAATGTCTACAATGTAATGGACCAGTGCGACATCTTGTGAGAGGAAAGGCAATAGAGATCTCTGCAGACTAAATTATGACATAGAACTGGAGTGTTGATATACCCCCTGAGGTAGGACAGTGAAGATATATTCCTGGCCTTGCTGGATGAAGGCAAATTACATGTGGTGGTCTTTTGAAACAGGTATGAAGAAAAAGGCATTAGCCAGATCAATAGCTGCATGCCAGGTACCAAGAGATACATTAATTTGCTCAAGCATTGAAACTACATCTGGAACAGTAGCTGCAATTGAAGTTACCACCAGGTTAAGTTTTCTATAGTCCATCATCATTCTCCAAGATCCATCTGTTGTTTGCACAGGCCAAATAGGTGAGTTGAATGGGCAAGTAGTGGGACTCACCACTCATGCATCATTCAAGTCCTTGATGGTGGCAGTAATCTCTCCAATCCTTCCACAAATGTAGTATTGCTTTTGGTTTACTGTTTTCCAAAGTAGGGACGGTTCTAATGGCTTCCACTTGGCTTTTCTTACCATAATAGCCCTTACTCCACTTGTCAGGGATCCAATGTGTGGGTTCTGCTTGTTGCTGAGTATATCTACTCCAATTATGCATTCGATAACTGGCAGAATCACTACAAGATGTATTCAGGGACCCACAGTATCCACTATAAGATGAACCTGAGCTAAGAATCCATTAATAACCTGATCTCCATATGCCTCCACGCTGACTGGTAGGCCATGGTAGTGTTTTAGGCCTCCAGGAATTAGTGTCAGTTCAGAGCCAGTATCCAGTAATACCCGAAAAGTTTACTTCCTTTTATCTGATGAACAGTCACTCTCATAAAAGGCTGTGGATCCCTTTGGGGAAGGCTGGGAGAAAGACTAAAAGTATAAATTTTTGGCAATATAGTGAGGTCCTTCTTCAAGGAGAACAAGCCTCCCCTTGATTCAAGGGGTTCTGGGTTTGTAAACTTGCTCCAGTCTGGGAATTGATTGAGGGGTCATGACTCTCTATTCTGGCAATTTGAGTTAGACTGCCATTCACATGACATGGAATTCTTCTACTTGTACAGATCAATTAGGTAGTTAATAGATTTCCTATCTATTTCATTCCTAGGGACACCATGACTTAGTAGCCAATGACATAAACTCATATGGGTCAAACTATTCTGATTACTGCTTTGACTCTGCTGTGCATTACAGTAACCACGCCCACCTTGTCTTTGTCTGTTGAGTGCTGCCACTTGGCCCCTACCATCATGGGGTCCAATCATCCTCATTGTAGTTAGGTGTCTTTAGTTAGGGCAGTTCCCACTGTCAAATCTGACTTATATAAAATAGCAATCACAGCAGTCTTCAAGCATGTTGGGGTTCCTTTCACAAATTTGTTCCTCACTGTTATGGTAAAAGGTGTGTCCTCTGGGCCCTCTATGTGTGAGTCTATAGGTCTAACTGATAAATCCACCTTTAACATGCAAATTTCCATAAGACTTTCAATACCGTCTTCTATAGTACACTAAGGCAAGTCTGGTACTTCAGCTTGATTTAGTGTAAGCCATCATGTAATCCATACTTTAGCAAACCAACCAAATAAATTATTAGATCCTTTCCTAACTTTTCAAGCTGAAACATTGAATGAAGAATCTGTGTTTAGTGGGCCATATCAGTAAACTCAGACTGGCCAACTTTATGTTCCTTGTGCAGTTATCCCACATTCTCAATAGTCATTCCCACACATATTTCCTATGTGTATGTTTGTACATGTTAGAAAAGTCAAGCAGTTCTTTTGGAGTGTAGTGTACTTTTTCCTGGGTCACACTTTGTACTTTACCTTTTGCGGCTTGCTTGGACTTAAGTCTAGTTATAGGTCTATAAGCAAAAATAGGTGGTGGGGATGTGTTTTGGGAACATTCAGCAATGTCTTTTAAGGAATCTGCCTCAGGTGATACCCCAGGAAATGATTCAGACAACTCCCCAGGAAATGACTGAGATGCCCCCCCAGGCTATATTTCAGACAAAGACTCTTCAGACCCAGCTGGATTAATCACATCAGATGATGGTGGAAGGTTTAATGGCTTTATTGGCAAGAGTAATTCAACAGCATTTAGGGTCTCAGTGTCCCCATCTTCCTGATTTTCTGCCCATATGTCCCCATCTCACGTTTCAGGATCCCATTCTTCCCAATCAATGCTCTCACTTTAACTTCAGATACTATTTGAGGTTGGGAATTTAATTGGCATTTTAATTCAGCCACTCTTACAATCAGACACTGGGTTTGGTTTTTGGCAATGTGAGTTCTGTTGCTACAAGAAATGAGGCTTTCTTTCCGGGCACAAGTGGCAACTTTGAGGTCATTCATGTCATGCTTGAGCTTCATCTCTGAAGCCCTGAGCTCCTTTCTTTCATCACTTTATCGAGTGAAAGTAGAATCAACCTACCAACTTCCTTATACTTCTCATTCTCACAAAATTGTACAAAGGTATCAAACACGCATTCACCTAGATCCTCACCTGTCACCAATACTTGATCTATTGGTGGTGATATTTTGCATATTTTTACTGCCACCTCACATCATAGATTAGCAGTGCCCTCTTTACTACTGAAAGCAGAGTCATAACATGTTTAAGACTAACCAGATTGGAGAACCAAGTTAGAAAACTCATCCTTACAATTTTGTTTCTCTAGAACCACTCTTGGTATCAAATTTCTTAGGCTGGGTTCTCTAGAGAAGCAAAACCAATGAAGCATATACATACATACATATATATATATATATATATATATATAAAGAGAGAGAGAGATTTGTATCAAGGAAATTGCTCACACAATTGTAGAGTCTGAAAAGTCCCAAGTCTGTGGATCAGGCATCAGGCTGGAGGCTCCTCCTGACTCACATAGCTGTAGGGGCTGATAAACCCAAGATCAGCAGGTCAGATGGCAGGCTGCTGGCTCAAGTCCCAAGAAGTGGGGGTCAGATGATTATGAGCTGAATGCAGGATCCAGAGCAGAGCAAACGCCAGCAAGCTTTGCTGGAAAGTCCATATATATTGGATGCTGGCCACACCCCCAAGAAAACTACCTTTCAACTGACTGCCTAACACATAACACATCTCATCATGGAGGTGATTACATTATATTAGATCTCATCATGGAGGTGATTATTGCCAGACTACATCAAAATTGCCAAACCATGGAGAATCATAGCCTAGACAACTTAACACACATCCTTAACCATCACAGTGGGAGATGTAACAAACAAATTTTAACATGGAATAGTCTCTGCTGTAAACTGCTCAGAAGGAGAGCAAATTAAAAAAAAAGGGGGGGAGATTTTGGTTTTGTATAACTAAATTCAAGCATGTGAGTCTAGGAATTCTTGTGGAACCA
This sequence comes from Trichechus manatus latirostris, assembly GCF_000243295.1. Taxonomy (NCBI): domain Eukaryota; kingdom Metazoa; phylum Chordata; class Mammalia; order Sirenia; family Trichechidae; genus Trichechus; species Trichechus manatus. The sequence goes on from NW_004444151.1 coordinate 769,683, forward strand.
GCCCTTCCTAGCTCAGAGAGCCTCCCTTCTATTAATTAGTCAGCATTGCTGCCTGGAAGAAACAGAAAAGAGGAGAAGACAGAGTCACAGTCTCCTTGCTTTCTATTTGAGTTTTCCTTGGATTAGTACAATCTGGGAATTTTTATTTTCCTTAGATTATTTTCTTCATTCTTAAGAATTCTCAAGAGACCTGAACCTACCCAGAGGTGGAGCAGAACAGGGAGTTTAAATGTAACATTTATAAGTTTCTTACCTTAGATCTTCATACCTCCTTGAACAAAATATCAAGTTACATAAATGCAGTGTCTTCCTGATAATATCTCCATTCATATACTTACTCATTCTTAAATTCATTCTTGCAAAACAAATGTTTTGAGCATCTATCATAAAGTAAGCACTTCATTAGATGGGGGAAGAAGAGTATTTCATAATCATTGTTATGCAGCAAAATAATAATCATAGCTACTACTAAGTACTTACTATATGCAGGCACCATGCAAAATGCTTTGTAAGCATTATGTAGGCAAAATGCTTTGTAGTAATGCCTTTTAGGAAGGTCTTACCATCCCAATTTTACAGATAAGGAAACTGAGACTTAGAGAGGTTAAGGAATTTCCCCAGTGTTACATAACTACTAAATGACAGATCCATAATTTAATCACAGGCTCTTTTCAGGTCCAAACTTTAAACCACTACATTTTGCTGCTTTGCATAAGACATGGCCTCTGTAAAGCAACTATCACTAAATTGTAGTGCTCGTCATTGTTATTCAAGAGACCTGGCATTTAGCAGGAAATATAAGATAAGAACAAGTAATAGTAATATACCATTATATGATACGCATTATAAGTACTAAAAAATGTAATGCAAAATGAGAGAATGAATCCTAATGATAAAATTCATTGAGTGTCAACTGGGTCTACTATATGTCAGATACATATGCATACTGCCTTTTCTGCAATTCAAAAATCTGAAAATCACACCTTTTTTCATAATTCATTTAACAATGAAACCTGACCTGAAATTATATGAGGCTATGTATGGACTTTATTTATCCCACTTATATTTCACTGCAGAAATATGATGGTGCTTGAATTTGAGGTCCTGCTCTAGACCCTTCTATAGAGCTGTTAACTATTACACAGTATATACACCATACTGCTTTTCTAAAAGACAAAATATTCTAGATTCCAAGGCACATCTGGCCACAAGTTTTTCAAATAATGGACTTCGGACCTGTAGTGTTTCTGAATGAGAAAATCAGAAAGTCGCATGTATCAGAGTTAATCAGAGAGGCAGAGCCACTATAAGTGTTTTGAATAAGGGATTTATTACATAATTATGGATGTTGCTGGGGAAATGAAAGTCTTGAAGGGGGAGTTGGAATTTCAGAAAAAGTTTCTAATGAGTATTCCTAAAGCTCTGTGCCCATTTTGAGTCGGTAGAGCTCACAGAATGGCCTGTTGGAAGTGGTTGCCTATGGGTAGCTCTACCTCTTTGGTTCTGCAGGCAAGGATCTGGGGCACCTAATGAAAACAAAAGCGGACTGCAGAGTGGAGGAGAGAGGACAATCTGCAAACCTCCAAGCACCTCTTCATCTGTCCTTTACTACATGTGAGAGCAAAGGCGTTTGGAGAGTAATGATTGCTGTTTTTATTTTTGCCTCCCAAATCTTGTACAAGCTCTTCATTTGGCCAACAATAACTATATAGTACCCTATGCTGGTTGTTGAAATTATGCAGGGAAAAGGATTCAGGAATCCTAGCTCCTAGCTTAACCAAGCTGACAATAGAACAACACAGCACAACTTGCGTAAGACAACTGCAGGATCAGAAATAAGGTAATGCAAGTAAGGTAAGTCATGCAAGTGCCAGGTCTTATCCTGTCTTTATTTAAAATCCTGATATTCTGTTCATCATGGATTTTTACATTAATTTAGATTTTTTTTTAAAATATATAATTTATCTTGATTATTGCAGTTTTGGGCACCCCATAACTTTTACACTTATGGTAAGTACCTCACTCACCTTGCCATAGTTCCAGCCTTTTCAACTGGCTTAGGTTCTGTGACTAGTAGGGTACCCCAACCTTCATCCCTGTGCCATTAGCGCTCCAGGCTGGATCATGATACTGTATTTATCTGTTACCTTTTATCACTGAAAATGGAAGTATTAACAAGTGCCCTAGAGCAACGTCTGCAATTCATACATACTCCTACCTGCCCCTATCGCGTACTAGCAGCCCAATTTCTCCTTGATATAAGTAGATAAATCACCTCATTCTGTAAGGGGGTCACTGTGCCTATTCGCTCACTACTAGTATGAGGCCAGGTGGTAGTACTACCTTTCAGTGTAATGGAACCATTGCTAGAAACTACCTTGGGGTTTAAGACCACTAAACAAGCAGAGCCCAAAGTTATAGAGACAAGAAGCAAAAATTTTATTAGCAGATACCAAACCAAACCCATTGCCGTTGAGTCGATTCCGAATCATAGTGACCCTATAGGACAGAGTAGAACTGTCCCACAGAGTTTCCAAGGAGCACCTGGTAGATTCAAACTGCCAACCTTTTGGTTAGCAGCCGTAGCACTTAACCACTATGCAACCAGGGTTTCCCATGAGTGGATAAGATCATCAGTTATGCTTTCTCACATAGGATCGTAATAGTAATTACCCACCACTAGCAAAAAGATACCATGAGCTGTCCTCAGGGGTAGAGGGGGAGAATTGATCATCCGCCAATCCCTCTTTTGACCTTGAGTATACATTTGAATTGTGGTTGAACAAGGTTTGAGTACACTATTATCATGAAGCAGAGGCCTTATTATATAACTGTATCAGAATTATATGATAAATTAATATATATTTCTATATAAGACAATTTGGCTTTACTAGCCCAGAACTCTAATTAGTTATAGACATTTAGGGCACAACAATACACACCTTCCTTTGTTTATGGCAACCTGTTTTCCCTACCTTCTCTAATACCTCTCTCTTACATTATGAGGACAAATTTGTGACATTTAATTGAAAAGTAAATGGGCACTTACTTGACAAGGGCTCAAAAAGGAGAGAAAGGAAATGCTGAATAATATTTATTAAATTCTTACTGCATTTTTTAGGAATGTGGTAGCTAAAGAATAGTTGGTGGACCAGCAGCAGCAGCATTGTTATGGATTGAAACGTGTCCTCCAAAAATATGTGTTGAATTCCTGACCCTTGTACCTATGGATGTGACCTTGTTTGGAAGAGGGGGGTTTTCTTTTGTGGTGTTAATGAAGTCATACCAGTGTAGGGTGGATCCTAAACCTAATCATTTTTGAGTTGTAACAAGACCAAAATAGACACAGAGACACACTTAAACAGGGGAAGACAGACACCACGTAAAGATAGTCTACAAGCCAAGACACACCAAGAAACCAAAGAATTCACAGGGCTACCAACAGGGAAGGAATCAACACAGCCAAAACCCTTATTTGGGCATTTAGCTTCCAGAACTGTGTGAAAATAAATTTCTTTAAGCCACTCACTTGTATTTCTGTTATAGCAGCACTAAATAACTAAGAAAGGCATCACCTGGGAATTTATTAGAAATGCAGAATCTTGGGCTTACCCCAGACCTACTGAACTAGAATCTACATTATAACAAGATCTCCAGGTAACATCAAATTAGGGTAGAGCCTAAACTGCTGTAACAAGTACCCGCATTATTTTTGCCCTTTCTCCTCCCCCCTTGCTTGGAAATTTCAAAACTGAAGCAGCTGCATTAGATCCAGAGGTGAAAGCTGAGCTCTGTGTATTGCAGAGGCTCTTTACTCACTCTCAACTGCTACCGTCCTTTGGACTCTTCAGTGAGAGAATCATAAGCACTTGTGTTATTTAAGCTTTTGTATTTTTTTTTCTCTTGTTATCAATTAAACTAATGATGTTATACCAGAGTAGGGTGGACCCTAATCCTAATCCCTTCTGAGTGGTCTCTTATAAAAGAGAAGTACAGACATAGAGACAGAGTCACACACACGGGGGAAGACAGCATGTGAGGACATATCTATAAGCCAAGCAAGGCCAGGAAACGCCCAGGGCTACCAGATACTGTAGGAGAAAGGAAGGATTTTCCTCTGGAGCACACAGAAAGAAAGTATAGCCCTGCTTACAACCTGAATTCAGATTTCTAGCCTCCAGAACTGTGAGAAAATAAACTTATGTTCTTTAAAGCCACTCACTTTGTTATTACAGCTCTGGAGGATAAAACAGATAGTAACATTACCTTATCTTAGAAAACAAAGTCTATGCTCCTAAATAGCAGTTTTGTGTTCAAGTACTGCCAAAGTATTTTGACATATTCCTTGGATATCTCATATTTAAAATGGGAATAACAAAAACTCCTCTTAAGGTTACTCTGAGAATAAAATGTAAATAAAGTGCCTAGCACCTGAGGATATATGTTGTTGTTATTGTTAGGTGCCGTAAAGTTGATTGTGGCTCACAACAACCCCATGCACTACAGAACAAAACACTGCCCAGTCCTGCGCCATCCTCACAATCTTTGCTATGCTCAAGCCCATTCTTGGCAGCCACTGTTTTAATCCATTTCGTTAAGGGTCTTCCTCTTTTTCACTGACCCTCTACTTTAACAAGCATGATGTCCTTCTCCAGTGACTCGTCCCTCCTGACAACATGTGCAATGTATGTAAGATGAAGTCTCACCATCCTCACCTCTAAGGAGTATTCTGGCTGTGCTTCTTCCAAGACAAATTTGTTCCTTCGTCTAACAGTCCGTGGTATACTCAATATTCTTCACTAACACCATGACTCAAAGGCATTAGTTCTTCTTCAGTCTTCCTTATTCATTGTTCAGCTTTCACATGCATATGAGGTAATAGAAAATACCATGGCTTGGGTCAGGCACGGAGCAGATGAACCAGTAAGCAAAGTATGCACAGGCGTACATTAAGCAAGGTGCACAGGGGCTTAACTGTGTTTACTTACTAATTTGCAGTGAAAATTTTCACATGGATTTCACCACATTAGAAATGTGGTGAAAAACAGGTGACATTGTGCACTACAGATTAGTAAGTAAGCACAAGTAAGCCCATGCCTACGTTGCTTATTGAGTAATCCATCTCTAGTCAGGCCCACCTTAGTCCTCATGGTTACGTCTTTGCTTTTCAACACTTAAAAGAAGTCTTTTACAGTAGATTTTCCCAATGCAATACATCATTTAATTTCTTGACCGGTACTTCCATGGGCGTTGACTGTGGGTCAGGTAAAAGGAAATCCTTGCCAACTGCAATATTTTCTCCGTTTATCATGATGTTGCTTATTGGTCTAGTTGGGGGATTTTTTTTTTTGTTTATGTTGTAGTATAATCCATACTGAAGGCTGTAGTCTTTGATCTTCATCAGTAAGTGTTTCAAGTCCTCTTCACTTTCAGCAAGCAAGGTTGCGTCATCTGTATAATGCAGGTTGTTAATAAGTCTTCCTCCAATTGTGATGTCCCGTTCTTCTTCATATAGTCCAGCTTCTAGAATTATTTGCTCAGCATACAGATTGAATAAGTATGGTGGAAGGAGTCAATCCTGATGCACATCCTTCCTGATTTTGAACAACTCAGTATCCCCTTGTTCTGTTCAGACAACTGCCTCTCTATCTATGCACAGGTTCTGCATGAGCACAATAAAGTATTCCAGAATTCCCATTCTTCTCAATGATATCCATAATTCGTTATGATCTACACAGTTGAATGCCTTTGCATAGTCAAAAAACATAGTTAAACATCTTTCTGGTATTCTCTGCTTTCAGCGAAAATTCATCTGACATCAGCAATGGTATCTCTCATTCCATGTCTTCTTCTGAATCCAGCTTGAATTTCTGGAAGTTCCCTGTCAATGTACTGCTGCAACCATTTTTGAATTATCTTCAGCAAACTTTTAGTTGTATGTGATATTAATGATATTGTTAGATAATTTCTGTGTTATGTTGGATCACCTTTCTTTGTAATGGGCACAAATATGGATCTCTTCCAGTCAATTGTCCGGGTAGCTGTCTTCCAAATTTCATAGCATAGATGAGTGAGCACTTTCAGCACGGCATCGATTTGTTCAAACATCTCAATTGGTGTTCTGTTAATTCCTGGAGGCTTGTTTTTTGTCAAATGCCTTCATTGCAGCTTGAACTTCTTCCTTCAATACCATCAGGTCTTGATCATATGCTACCTCCTGAAATGGTGAAGTGTTGACCAATTCTTTTTGGTCGAGTGACTGTATTCTTTCCATCCTCTTTTGATGCTTCCTGCGTCATTCAATATTTTGCCCATAGAATCCTTCAATATTGTAACTCGAGGCTTGGATTCTTTTCTTTGGTTCTTTCAGCTTGAGAAATGCTGAGCATGTTCTTCCCTTTTGGTTTTCTAACTCCAGGTCTTTGCACATTTCATTATAATACTTTACTTTGTCTTCTTGAGCCACTCTTTGAAATCTTCTGTTCAGCTCTTTTACTTCACCATTTCTTCCTTTCACTTTTGCTATTCTATGTTCAAGAACAAGTTTTCAAAAAAGTATAGCTATCATTGTCATCACAACTATACAAAACAATTAGCAGTGTATATCATCTGAATTATAGAGTCATCAGAAAACCTTATTTCAAGGTCTAATTTACTTATTATCTACTCTTACTCTAAATTTCATAAGTAAACATTTTCTTCCAGAATTATGTTCTACAAGCTATAAATAATATATTTTCCCCTACTATGTATATCAAAAAGAAGCTCTGATGGCACAAACAGTTAAATGCTCTGCTTCTAATGCAAAACTTGGCAATTCAAACCCACCAACAGCTTCGAGGGAGAAAAGACCTGGCAATCTGCTCCTGTAAAGATTACAACCAAGAAAACCATACTGGGCAGTTCTACTTTGCCACATGGCATCACCTTGAGTTGAAATGTACTCACTAGCACCTAACAACATGTAGATCTGAGTCACTACTAAGTATGGTTCCACTCACTGTTTTATTCTGAATGTTGTAAAATACCTGATCATGAACTATAGGATGTATAAAAAAGATCTTCATTACTAAATTTATTATAGATTCATCAACAGAGATAATTGAAAAGGTGAAAATGTAGGTCTAAAAATCACCCACAGCCACTCTTAATTGTAATTTTCAAACTTTTAAAATGTGTAATTTAGAATTTTAAAAGTTCTACATATAAAAATGAATGATAAAGTAAACTTCATGAACTATGTTAAAATAGTTTTACAAATAACCACTTACAAGTTGCTTTATAATCACTTTTTATCAGTGACTCTTAATAAAAGTTCTACAAAATAGGTCAGTAATACGTTCATAAATTTACAAATGTAGACGATAAGGGACCTGCCTGAGGTTATATTGCACATTGATAGGAATGCATAGATCTCAGTTTTCAGACCCTGACATTCTGTTCTCCCATACCAAGCCACATCACCTCACTACACTGTAAATTATTAATCTGAAACCACACTGCTAACTTAGTAAGCGAGAAGGGTGTTATAAAACTTTATGGATTTACTGATTCTCACCTAGTTTATGTTAATAATGCCTTGCATTTTTATAGCACTTTATCGTGTTCAAAGCCATTTTGCATAATTTGGGCTTAATACCCACATGGAGGAGGAACCAGGCTTCCCGAAAAGAGGTTCAGTTCAGATAACCAGTCTCAGAGATGGAACTAGAATCCAGTTCCCATGATTCACTCTGTTCGCCTCACCATCGCTGCCTCTAGTTTATTTCAAGAACACTGTCTATATGTTGAGTCACATATAGAGAAGTGATCCAATTTCAAATCAGAAGAAAAGTATGGTTAATATTTCAATCTCTATTTAATTATTTAAGATGCCTTGGTGGCTCAATGGTTAAGCATGCATGGCTGCTAACCCAAAAGGTTGGTGTTACGAACCCACCCAGTGGTTTCACAGGAGAAAGACCTGGCGATTTTCTCCTATAAAGCTTCAAGCCAAGAAAGCCTATGAGGAGTTCTACTTTGTCACATGGGGTTCTTATGAGTTGGAATGGACTCAACTGCACCTAACAACAGCAGCAATGACATCATTTATCAATCGGGTAAGTTTATCAAACTCTCTGAGCCTTAGTTTGTCCATCACTGAAATCGGGATAATTATGTCCATCTCATAAGGTTATGGGGAGTACAAACTGAGATGAAATGTGTGAAGGGCTTAGAATAGTGCCCTGTGCATAGTAGATGCCCAGTAATTTGGAGCAATTAATATAAAAAATGAAGAGATTGAGTGAATGGGAAAAGTAGTGTCAAATTCTACTACATTTAGAGAAGCTCTAGAATATAATGTTCAAAAGCATAAGCTGTGTATTCATATTTGACTTGAGTCTGACTCTCAACTCTGACCATGTTATTCTATAACCTTGAATTTTTTCTTCAGTTCTTTTAGCTTGAGAAATGCCAAACATATTCTTACCAAAAAACAAGGCTCCAGGAATTGACAGAAGACCAACTGAGATGTTTCAACAAACAAATGCAGTGCTGGAGGTGCTCACTCACCTATGCCAGGAAATTTGGAAGACAGCCACCTGGCTAACTGACTGGGAGAGATTCATATTTGTGCCCAATCCAAAGAAGGGTATCCAACACAATGTGGAAATTATTGAACATTATCATTGATATTGGAAGCAAGTAAAATTTTGCTAAAGATAATTAAAAAATGGTCATAGCAGTACATTAACAGGGAACTTCCAGAAATTCAAGCCAGATTTAGAAAAAGATGTGGAACGAGGGATGCCATTGCTGATGTCAGATGGATTTTGGCTGAAAACAGAGAATACCAGAAATATCTTTAACTGTGTTTTATTGACTATGCAAAGGCATTCGACTGTGTAGATCATAACAAATTATGGATAACATTGCGAAGAATGGGAATTCCAGAACACTTAATTGTGCTCATGTGGAAGCTGTACATAGACAAAGTAGGCGGTTGTTTGAACAGAACAAGGGTATACTGAGTGGTTTAAAATCAGGAAAGATGTGTGTCAGGATTATATCCTTTCACCATATTTATTCAACCCGTATTCAATCTGTATGCTGAGAAAATAATCCAAGAAGCTGGACTGACTATATGAAGAAGAACACAGCATCAAGTTCGGAGGAAGACTGATCAACAACCTGTGATATGTAGATGCCATAACCTTGCTGCTGTAAGTGAAGAGGACTTGAAGCACTTACTAATGAACATCAAAGACTACAGCCTTCAGTACAGATTACACTACAACATTTAAAAAAAAAGAAATCCTTATAACTGGACCAATAAGAAACATCATGACAAAGACAGAAAATATTGAAGTTGTCTAAGATTTCATTTTACTTGGATCCACAATCAATACCCATGGAAGCAGCAGTCAAGAAATTGAACTATGTATTGCATTGGGCAGATTTTCTGCAAAAGACCTTTTTAAAATGTTGAAAACATAGATGCCACTTTGAGGACTAAGGTGTGCCTGACCCAAGTATTTTCAATCATCTCATATGCATGAGAAAGCTAAACAAGGAAGACTGAAGAAGAACTGATGCCTTTGAATTATGGTATGGGTGAAGAATATTGATTATACCGTGGACTGCCAGAAGAACGAGCAAGTCTCTCTTGGAAGAAGTGCAGCCAGAATGCTCCTTAGAAGGGAGGATGGTGAGAGTTTTTCTTAAATACTTTGGACATATTATTCGGAGGGACCAGTCCCTGGAGAAGGACATCATGCTTGGTAAAGTAGAGGGTCAGTGAAAAAGAAGAAGAACCTCAACAAGATAGATTGACACAGTGGCTGCCACAGTGGGCTCAAGCATAGCAAAGATTGTGAGGATGGCGCAGAACCGAGTTGTGTTTCTTTCTGTTGTACATAGCGTCTCTAAGAGTCAGAACTGACTCAGTGGTACCTCACAACAATATAAATGCTAACGTATTCAAGGAGATCTCAGGTAATAAAGTTGATCATTATACTTCCTCTGAGAACTTATAGACCTGGATGAATTTTAGCCCCTTCACGGTAGACAGATTGGAGAGTTTTACATTTATTTCATCAATGTTACCACTAGTCTAATGTTTGTGAACAATTTGAATTCAAGAAAAAAATCTATTGGTATCCTAGATGTATAATGCAGTGCCTGAAATACAGTAGATATATCACTAACTGTTAAGGGACTAAATAAATAGAGAACATTTTTGACATCTCTCTTGAAATTATGCTAAACTGTGCTGCTAATGAGTATATTCAGCAATGGCAAATGTTCGTTGATGGAGGCTCCCCCTCTCCTTTTTTTTTTAATAGCCAAAAATTCTGAGCCAAATTTGACACAAAATATTAGTAGTCAATCTGATTAAAGCAATTTTTGACCATAAGAATGAAAAATCACAGAGTAAAAAGATGGATTTTTAGGACTCACTCCAAAATTTTCTTTTTAGCAAACTGCTGTTATGGTAAGTTGTCACCCAGTTGATTCTGACTCACAGCGACCCTACGTTTGCAGAGTAGAACTGCTCCATAAGGTTTTTAAAGCTATGATCTTTCAGAAGCAGATCACCAGCCCTGTCTTTCTGGTACCTCTGGGTGGGTTCAAACCACCAACCTTTCAGCTAGTAGTCAAGCACTTAACCATGCTAGGTACATTATTTTTTTAGTCATAACATATTAATTTTATTAGATACTTATCTAGCGCTAGCTTGTCTATTGTTGCCTATTTTGTATGTTGATTTGCTATTTCAACAATGCCTTTTTGTCTTCCCTTTCAACACTATCTGTCTTACCTGAACTCAACTGGGTAAAAGGACACATGCATTTAAATCACAATACATATGAAGTCAGGACTGGGCACCGTGGTTAAGCATTCTTCTGCAACTGTGTGGGATCTATAAATGGGAACTGTTTATGATTATATTGAAATTGAGATAAACATTTTTCTCCATATAACTTTATGTACAACTAGAAAGCATAATGGCATGCTGAAGCACTCATGTAATTCATGATGATCATTTTTGGACAGGCCTTCCTTGCTCTTTACCAAAGAAAATACAGGACAAGTTATCATAGAGCTAACAGAAAGAGAAGTTGACTTCTAGGTTACCTAGGGAAAGAGAGAAAGACAAATTAATTTTAAAAGCAGCAGATATTTAGGATGCTTTATATGCAGCCCTGTCTGCAAGACAGGTGATAGAATAAGTGTCATCTCCAACTCATAGGGCTAAGAATTTTTCAATTCTTTTTTTGTTAAGTTATTCTAAAACGATAACAAGTTGCAGGAAAACATGTATACAATGTGAGGGATGTGTTTTACTCCTAAAATACTCAGTATTTCACAATATCATCAAATCATTAGCTCCACAGGGCAGACTCTATGCCATGTTATTTTCTGTGTCTTTGAGTCTATTCCATGCTTTTTGACATAAAGTCTTACATGTAGTCGGTACTCAATTTGTATTTGCTGAAATGAATATATTAACTTTAAAATGTTGGGTAGAGAAAAACACTCAATCTGCCAACACTAAAAATTAGATGATAGAATTTAAAAGCTGCTTCCCTCATTGTCCAACATCCTAAAGAGTGTTTCACAGAACACTTAATACCCACTCCTCAAGAAAAGAACTCTGCATTCAAACAATTTCTGTATCTCTCTTAGATATTTATAGTGCTTAAATTATTATTGAAATGTCTGAAAATTAAGAAATCACTCTGACTGGCTTGAACCAAGCCTTTCCTAAGTTATTTCAATTGTGGAACCTTTTTTCAAGGAACACCTATTAACATTTAATGTATGTTCTGTAGCACCCAAATTCGGAAAGGCTGTCTTAACCATCCATTTCTGAAAAAAGTGGCTGGGTTATTAAATTTAGCCCTATGCAGTTCAGAAGAATCTAGAGGGGTATGAAGGATTTCTGGCTTATGATTTACAAAGCATAAGCTCATGTTGTCAAAGCATTCTCCTTCAAGGACTCCAAACTGATCAAACACTCCTGGCTTGCCTGCCCGATGGAGGAAATCACACCACAGATTGCCGCATTAAGGCAAGTCTGCCTCTCTTCTTCTATAGTTAAGAAGACTTGTTGGCTTTTTTCCACATTCTGCTCCCATTCACATATGAGCATTAGAGAGAATTTGGAAATGGAAGGCCTTTATGTCTGCCATGAACAAGGTCAATTCAGTGTGGCAGCTGTGAGCTGGTGACATAGACTTATATTGACACAACCCACTTTTTTGCTCCAGAATCACAAAGTGAAAGCACCCAGGGCTCTTCTGCCATTTTCAATAAGATACGAATTTTCCTCTTCCTTGTATTAAGCAGAGATCTGTCATCTTGACTTGTACACTAAATGGTCCATTCTGACTGCCTTGTTTGTATCCAATCCCAGCCAGAATCCAGAAACATGTGTTAACATTTGGCATGTTTGGGGGCTAGTGGGAAGGGCCTGAGGCAAGACTCCCTGATGCCTGCTGGAGGCTAGTCAATAATCATTAGCCCTTCAAGTGGTGGATGCCCAACATAAACTGTATTTATTCATTTAAAAAAAATCTTTAAGCCACAGGGAAAGGCATTTTAGAGAATGCAGTTGCCCAGCAGTTACTAGGTTGAAATAAAGATACAGTTATGAGGATGTGGGAGGCTGACAGAGGGGGCGCTCTTCTCACGGACAGAATGGGAATCCATCAAGGTTAATTAATTAGGCTGCATAGGCCAATACAACTCAGAATCTTTGCCATTACTTTTCATGTCCAACATTCCAAAGATCACCTCTCAGGCCACAAAGAGATCTCTTTGCAAACAGGAATTACTACTCTGCAAAATAACGAGTCAAATTCTTGCATGCACAAAACACTGCTTTGGTTAAATTAGCAAGTTAAATTAAGTTCCTGACTCTTTGAGCTTACACTCTCAGAGTGAAATTAAGAGTGTTAGCATTAATAAAAGGACATATAGAAACACAGAAAACTTTTTAAATATTGCCTTTATCTAAGTTAAGCAAGCACAATTTTTTTCTTTTCTTTTTTTTAGTAATAGAAGGTGAAAAATGCCTATTGCTTGCAGGGTTAATTAGGTTTAAAAAAGTAATATTTATTTCTGCATCTATTTTTAAAAGTTGACATCTCTTTTTAAATTCTAATGCTCATACCTGCACTACACCATCTACAAGACAGTGAAGCCCATCAAGAGAGCTCTGAAGCATATTCATTCTTTTTTTAATTAAACAACATTTTTATGATTCTCTACCTCAAACCCATCTCTGTGCCACAAACATATCTCCTAATATAGAAATGACCACTAGTGGCCAAAAAAAACAGTTAACAATACAGTTTTTGAGTAATTCTTTTAAAGTGTTGGAAATATATCAAACATGAAAACTCTTCAATCTAAACCCATTAGTCCATTGACTTTTATTTATATAATATAGTCAGGATATTGGCATCAATTTTATATGTGAAGATAAAAATATGTAGCAAATTTGAGCTAAAGAAAATTATCATCTCTTCTGGTCTGTTTCTTAGACTCTTTTCAGATGATATTTCCGTTGACATTTTCCTTAAATCCATTCACTGCCGCGTTTCTACTTGGGTTTGAGCTAGAAGAAACCGACTTGGAAATAGGGAAAAGGGGATGAAATGAAAAGATCCGGCATGATGGTGGGATGCAAGTACTCAGAATGGGGACAAAAAGTCATTATTGTCATTGGACTAAAACCAGTGTGGAGCCAAACACCATCCAAAATAGAGAGCCTATGACAAAAACCACGATCATGCCAGCCAGTCTTCCTGCAGCATAAATCCTGTGGGCAGAAAGATGGATGGCAGCTACAAAACAAGACAGTACCTGGGATTATCTGAACAAAGGAACAGTATTTTGAAGAGAAGGGAATAAGCTGAACAGAGGGACTCACTGAGACTCAAGGGAAGCCCCCACATCCTTCTAATGGTGAGATTAGATTATTAAGGATGCTGAACTGGTAAAAATAAGCAAAGTTGTGTGAAATAGAGGTAACATTATAGGCCTTGAAGGTATACAAAACTTGGATTTGAATATCACTTCCAATTTCATTAGGCAAATTGTTTAACCTCTCTCAGGGTCCTCAGTTTTCTTATCTGGAAAATTATGATAATTACAATTTACCTCACTGCCCACCCATTACAAGGATTAAATATGTAAAGTGTAACACACACTGATTAGAATATAATAAGTATAATAAGTATCACCAGGCCTTTATTCCAAGGTGCTTCTGGGTAGACTCAGATTTCCAACCTTTCAGATAGCAGCCATATGCTTTAACCATTTGCACTTCCCAAAGACTCCTAACAATATCATGGAAGAATTTTTATTTCCTATAGACAACTGTGCAAAGAGAAAAAAAAATAATCATTCCAAAGCCCATAGTCAAGTCATAGGTAAGCATAGTTTTGGATTTTACTTGCTTGCATTTTTGTTTTTCTCCAAAGTTTTAAATGTGTAATGATAGTCAGGGCCAATGCAATATGGAGATGCACATATGTGGAAAAGCAGAGTAGATGTCATTAGAGGGCACAATGTGCAGGTGTATCAGGAAGAGGCCAAGACCTCCCCTGGATACTCAGGTTTTCATAATAAAGCACAAAGCTCAGAGTCTACTAGTCCAGAGTCTACAAGCTCATGATATTTGGGGGTCATTTCAATACAGCTGTCAATTCATCTAAGTGACTGAAGCTAGGACTCTTATATTTAAACTTGATATTTGAAGGAAAAAATGATTGACAAATGGATTAAAAATACTCTAAGCTGTATTTGACTCACTTCAGTTTTAGCTCATCTCTGAGCAGAAATTTGATTTCTCTTGATTAGCAACCCAGATATGTTATCACAGGTCTTGTTATTTTCTTTACTCATATGTGTTTTAAAATTATCTTAATCAGTCCTGAATTAGAGTTCTTAGTCTTAATTCCTCTAGCAGAGTGGCTGGCATGGAGTAAGGGGTCAATCAATTCTGGTTGAATGAACAAATAAATGAATGGGGAGCTTGTAGATACCAGGGTCCACCTCTTACTCTTTTTTATATCACCCTCGGAGTCTGCATATCAAAAGAGTGTACAAAATATTTACCAATTTGAATTGCATGAATGAGTGAATTGCTGGTGGTTTTACTTTCTGGCACTATAACTTTTATTTGATTTCAAGATTCCTATAATGAGTTTCCACATTTCCAGCACACATTTGAGTTCCTCCTCTTAACATATTTAAATCTACTATGGTCTTTCCTATTTTGGTGACAAATTCCAAATATATCAGGAAAGTATACTTAAAGCTCTTCTTTCAGAAACTATTACATAATTTTCAAACCAATCAGTATTTTTAAGTTTAAATAAACAGCTCTTTTGCAATTCTAAATGCAACTTTTTTCCCTTCGGCTCTTTATAAACACACACACACACACACACACACACACACACACACACACACACACAGCATACTACCTGAACTGTGGAGCTAGAAATTGCAACCTTAAATTGACCTGGACCAATTAGAGTGCTGCTAATGTAAATGTGTTTTGTTGTTACACTATCTCATGGATTTTCCTAGGAAAAAGTAAAATGTAGCACATTTATAATTTAGCATTATGTTCTCACATTTGAATTGCTTTCCCGGTGTGTCAGAATGAGATTGCTAACTGAACAGAGAAAAGCAACCCAGGCACTGAAAGAAACTCTCTCTCACTGGCACCCTACCCGAAGCCCTGCTGGGTCAAACTCAATTCAAAGCTACAGCCTCACACTGGGAAAATGCCTCCTCAAAATTGTTTCCAGAGGTCAGGATGCACTAAGAGAGAAAACCACTATAGAAAAAAAATTGCAATCATGTCAAAACATAAAGCAATGTTTGTACCTAGACAGATGAGTAGCTCCCTTAGTTTGTATCCAAAACTCATTGTGCTAATTACATTAGAATTTACTGGAGAACAGTAAAGATAAAGGCACAAAGGCAAGGTTAATGCTCCTGTAGTGCCCAGTGGCTCTTAAGG
Source organism: Trichechus manatus latirostris (assembly GCF_000243295.1). NCBI lineage: Eukaryota > Metazoa > Chordata > Mammalia > Sirenia > Trichechidae > Trichechus > Trichechus manatus. Next base: position 785,710 of record NW_004444151.1, read on the forward strand.
ATGTAACTGTGAGGAGATGGGAGTCAGTGGGTGGCACAAACAATGAAGCCCTGGGCTATGAACCGAAAGGTTGGGTGCTCAAACTCACACAGAGGTGTCTTGGAAGACCTGGTGACCTACTTCTGAAAGGTCACAGACTTAACATTCCTGTGGAGCACAGTTCTACTCTGCAACACATGGGGTCATCATGAGCTGGTATTGACCGAATGGCAACTGGTGGTGGTGGTAGGGGGATGGTGGCAGAGATTGCGGGAAAGAGGCAAAAGGAGGCTTCAGGATAACAGCATAGGTGTCTGATGGACAATGATCTGATGTAAGTATGTACAACCAGGATATCGGTTCAAACCATAAAGGGCTAGGAGGTTTCTGCAGGGTTTTCAACACCCACAGGTAGAATAGAACAAATTTTCAGCTTTCCTTAGCCTCAAGCAATGTTCACACTTTCTAGTCTTTCCCCCAGGGACTTATTATCCCTTTATCTTTGCTTGTTCCTGTCTTGAATTCTGTTTTGGGTTTGTCATTTCTTTTTGCCACTTCAGTTCTACACCCATGCAGTCTTTCTCACGATGATCCAGACTTTGTACACCAGATTAACCTCCTGCTGTACCCTCTTCCTCAACTATCCGTTCTTTTCCTGCCTAGGAAGATCTTGGTTGCTGGGTAAAAAGAGGTGAATAAATAATAGATACCGTAGAAAAGAACTGCTCATTGAAACATTTATCACCCAGCGACTGAAATCCAACCTTTACTTTTCAGTTTTCTTATCCTAAAGTTGTTTATGAAACTCCTCTTTGTGTGGATAGTTTCCTACTTACCTTTCACATGGGCCAGAACCCCAAATATAACAGCCAAATATTCCAAACACTCTCTCCTGTAACCATATCTACAGAGTTAAAATCCAGTAATTGTACAAATTAGAATGAACAAAGATTGTAATGCCTTTATTTTTTATTTGAATTTATCCAATTCAATAACAATCATTTATCTCACCTTGGTTGTGTTGTTCTGGTTTCTTCATCACAGCATCTTGGAAGGAATTTTCTTACTGACCCTCAGCAGGAAACCAGACCATCATTGCCATTCACCTTTGTAAACTGTCTTGGTATTTTCAAAAAGTTTCATATTATTTTATGAAGGATTAGGATTCAGTCAGTTTCAGGGCTCTCCACAATCTGATCCAATTTACACTTCAGGACATTTTCTCCAATATCCTCTTATAAAGCAAGGGTTGGCCACATAAATATTTTAGGCTTTGCAGGTTATTGTACTCTCTGTCACAACTACTCAACTCTGCTGTTGTAGCATGAAAGCAGCCATAGACAATATGTAAACAAATGACAGTGACTGTGTTCCAAAAAAACCACTTTATTTAAAAAAAAAATGGTGGCCTGAATTTGGCCGGTGGGCTTTGTTTGGCAAGCCTTGCTATAAAGAGTTTTTTCACTAATCTCTTAACATATCTGGCATTTCCAATCTCCTTGTACTTGCACATGGCTATTGCTAAGCCTATATGCTCCTTTCTGCAAATTAGAAAAAAAGGAAAAATGTGCCTCCTCTGAAAAAACAATTTAGAGAAGACCAGTCCTTTATGAGAATGAATTCGAAAAAGGTACCTCATCTGGATGGATGAATTAGAAAATGATGCTGCTCTGGCCTGAAGGAGACTTGAGTGTGTGGCTTGGACATATCCTTTTTTCCAGGGCTTGGTGACAGAACCCAGGCTGGATTTCATCACACAGTTGCCGCCTTGACAGGTGGTAGAAAGCAAGAGCCATGTGAAGCAGCCATATTGTTGTTAGATGCCATCGAGTTGACCCCCAACTCATGGAAACCCCATGTGTTACAGAATAGAACAGATCTATAGTGTTTTTTTTTTTGCTTGTAATCTTTATGAAAGCAGTTCACTAAGCCTTTCTTCCCTGGAACTGCTAGGTGGGTTCAAACTGTCAACATTTAGGTTAGCAACCGATCACAAACCACTTGTGCCACTCAGACTTCTAGCCATACTTTAGAGTATGCCTTTCTTCCAGTCTGCAATCAAGAGCCTCCTTTTCCATTTCAGCTATCAAATGCTATACATCCATGGTTCAACTTTAACTTCATTCCTCTATAAAAATGCCTTGATTTCGCACCCCTAGACTACAATGATTTCTCTGGCCTCAAAATATCCATTGCTTTATTTCATCTTCAGCCCTAGGTGGCACAGTGGTTAAGAGCTCAGGCTGCTAACCAAAAGGTCAGCAGTTCAAATCTACCAGCCGCTCCTTGGAAGCCCTATGGGGCAGTTCTGCTCTGTCCTATAGTGTCACTATGAGTCAGAAGCAACTCGACGGCAATGAGTTTTGATTTTTATTTCATTTATGGTACATTTTGATTCATGGTTAGCACGTTGTATTTGCTGTACTTTTATCATATTCTGCATTATGTAATTATTATTAATGTTTCATTGGTTTATGCCTCATGAGATTTTAAGTTCCTGAAGGGGTCACAGCCACATCCAGATATTTCCACCTAATATATGGCACTTAACATTCAATAAATATTGCTGGTTTTGATAAAAATAAAACAATAGAACTTCAGAAATACTTCATGTCATTTGAACTTGGAACATTAGAACATTAGACCCTCATGCACTAAATTATCTTCCAGCTTTATGTTTACAGCGGAAAAAAAAGGGGGCTATAAGCAATCCACAAGGAGCCCTGGTAGGGCAATGATTAAGTGCTAGGCTGCTAACTGAAAGGCCAGTGATTCAAACCCACCAGTTGCTCTGGGGGTGAAAAGACCTGGCAATCTGCTCCCTCAAAGATTACAGTCTAGGAAACTCTATAGGGCAGTTTACTCTGTCCTATAGGAACACTGTGAGTTGGAATCGACTCAATGCCACACAACAACATAGCAATTCACAGTTCCCAAAGACAATGTGTGAGAGGTCAATGTAGTGTTGTTGTTGTTTTTTTTGTTTGTTTGTTTTTAATTGCCAGCAGCTGAACATTATTTTTGGAGATTTCTCCACCAAATAGGTCCTGGTGAAAGACAGAACTCATCTCCACTATAATTGGCCAGCATACCAGGTACTATCTTTTCAAACTTCCCCTGCAGCTAGCATGAAGGTATATGACTAGGATTAATCAATCAGATGGACCCACTCTGGATTTTGAATCTACAGCCTAGTGACACAGAAGGCGAGGCCTTGAAGAACCCACATTCAAGATCACAGCAGTTATCCCCAGAGACCAAGGGTAGTTGCTGAGCCTGTGGGGTGGGAGGTAGCCTCAGCAGACAGATCCTCTCCTGTGATTTTACCTGTCAGAGTGCCTTCTCCTTAGTTCTTCTGTTTTTGCTCATTATCTGAGCCTAGTTTTCCAGCCTTTTTGGCTCATGTAGAAGCTACATTATAATCTTCCAATAAATTCCTTTTTCTGTTTAAATCAGTCAGAACGAGTTTGCAGTGCTTACAACTAGAGTCCTTGATTGATACAACCTTTTCTCCCACATTCTCACCAATAGATGTGCTAGGTCTTAAAATTTTATCAATTGGTGGACAAAAAATATATCTCATTACTGGGTTAATTTTCATTTACCCGACTCTTAGAGCAGTGGAATAAATTTCATTAGCAATTTAGACTTCTTAGTACTGTATCTATTCATTGTCTTTATCAGATCAACTTTACCATACTCTTTAATATCAGGTTGTTTATTTTTTTTCCTCCATCTATTTTCAGGAGATCTTTTATAATATGGATAGAAATATATTTAAAGCTTTAATTTTGGAATGTATTTTTGATGGATTGTATGAGGAGATGCTCCAAATTGATTTTTATTGTTATTTAATAGTCAACTAATCCTCCCAATAACATTCATAGTTGTTTGTTTTTTCTCTTTATCAACTTCTTTGTAATGCTGGGAAAGTATTTGAATATATCTAAGCCTCAAAATGTTTATCTATTAGAATATTTGTTTGCTATACAACTCTAAACTCTGAAATTATAATTGATATTTATTTATCTCTTGATTCAGGGTGATCGTTACATACACACATTAACTGTTGGAAAAATAGAGAAGATGAAAGACTTGACAATGTTTTGTAGTAGTAAACTCCACATTTTGAAATTGACTACATCTTATTTATTATTTCAGCTGATACAGCACAAAGTTCTGATGACAAAAAAAGTTGATAGTGCTAGACCTTAGCCAATGAAGGAATCTGAAAGCCTGAGGGAACCAACAAAATCCTGAAAGGTACACTGACTTTATAAAAGATAGGTGTTTTAGAAACCACTGAATTCCTTGTTTGGAAAAAGAAAAGAGAGGCTTAACCAAAGTTTCTCATGTGAAGGAAATGGCAAAATCCTCTGTAGGACTATGGAAAAATTGAAATATTACCAAATAATAATTATAAAATTACTAAATATCAAGAAATACATGAAGCTCAATATTAATATACACACACCACAGGTTAAGAGACTACTGTTGTTGTTAGGTGCCTGCGAGTTAGTTCCAAATCATAGCAACCTTATGTACTACAGAACAAAGGACTGCCTGGTCCTGTGCCATTCCCACAATCATTGCTATACTTGAGCCCATTGTTGCAGCCACTGTGTCAGTCCATCTCGTTGAGGGCCTTCCTCTTTTTCGTGACCTTCTACTTTACCAAGCGTGATGTCTTTCTCCAGGGACTGATCCCTCCTGACAACAGTCCAAAGTATGAAATAATCTCACCATCCTTGTTTCTAAGGGGCATTCTGGTTGTACTTCTTCCAAAACAGATTTGTTTGTTCTTTTGGTAGTCCATGGTATCTTCAATATTCTTCACCAACACCACAATTCAAAGGTCTTCTTCGGTCTTCCTTATTCATTGTCCAGCTTTCACATGCATATGATGTGATTGAAAATACCATGGCTTAAGTCAGGCGTACCTTAGTCTTCAAGGTGACATCTTTGCTTTTCAACACTTTAAACAGGCCTTTTGCAGCAGATTTGCCCAATGCAATGTGTCTTTTGATTTCTTGATTGCTGCTTCCATGGGTGTTGATTGTGGATCCAAGTAAAATGAAATCTTTGACAACTTCAATGCTTTCTCTTTTTATCATGCTGTTCCTTATTGGTTCAGTTGTGAGAATTTTTGTTGAGGTGGAATCCATACTGAAGACTGTGGTCTTTGGTCTTCATCAGTAAGTGCTTCAATTCCCCTTCACTTTCAGCAAGACAGGTTATGTCATCTGTATAATGCAGGTTGTTAATGAGTCTTCTTCCAATCCTGATGCTTCGTTCTTCATATAGTCTAGCTCTTGGATTATTTGCTCAGCATACAGATTGAATAGGTTATGGTGAAAGGATACAATCCTGACGCACACCTTTCTTGACTTTATACCATGCAGTATCCCCTTGTTCCGTTTAAACAACTGCCTCTTGGTCCATGAGCACAATTAAGTGTTCTGGAATTCCCATTCTTTGTAATGTTATCCATAATTTTTTATGATCCATACAGTCGAATACCTTTGCATAGTCAATAAAACACAGGTAAACATCTTTCTGGTATTCTCTACTTTCAGCCAAGATCCATCTGACATCAGCAATGATATCCCTGGTTCCACGTCCTCTTCTGAATCAGGCCTGAATTTCTGGCAGTTTCCTGTCTATATACTGCTGCAGCTGCTTTTGAATGATGTTCAGCAAAATTTTACTTGTGTGTTATATTAATGATATTGTTCGATAACTTCTGCATTCACTTGTATCACCTTTCTTGGGAATAGGCCTAAATATGGATCTCTTCCAGTCGGTTGGCCAGGTAGTTGTCTTCAAATTTCTTGGCGTAGTCGAGTGAGCACTTCCAGCCCTGCATCCATTTGTTGAAACATCTCAGTTGATATTCCGTCAATTCCTGGAGCCTTGTTTTTCGCCAATGCCTTCAGTTCAGCTTGGACTTCTTCCTTCACTACTATTGGTTCCTGATCATATGCTACCTCTTGAAATGGTTGAACATTGACCAGTTCTTTTTGGTACAATGGCTCTGTGCATTCTTTCCATCTTCTTTTGATGCTTCCTGCATCATTCAATATTTTCCCCGTAGAATCCTTCAATATTGCAACTCAAATTTTTTCTTCAGTTCTTTCAGCTTGAGAAATGCCAAGCGTGTTCTTCCCTTTTCATTTTCTATCTCCAGCTCTTTGCACATGTCACTATAATACTTTAATTTGTCTTCTATAGTCACCCTTTGAAATCTTCTGTTCATTGCTTTTACTTCATCATTTCTTGCTTTTGCTTTAGCTACTCGACATTCAAGAGCAAGTTTTGGAGTCTCTTCAGACATCCATTTTGGTGTCTTCTTTCTTTCCTGTCGTTTTAATGACCTCTTGCTTTCTTCATATATGATGTCCTTGATGTCATTCTGCAACTCTTCTGGTCTTTGGTCATTAGTGTTGAACGCATCAAATCTATTCTTGAGATGGTCTCTAAATTCAGATAGGATATACTCAAGGTCGTACTTTGGCTCTTGTGGACTTGTTCTAATTTTCTTCAGTTTCAACTTGAAGTTGCATTTGAGCAATCGATGATCTGTTCAGCAGTCGGTCCCTGGCCTTGTCCTGACTGATGATATTGAGCTTTTCCATCATCTCTTTCCACAGATGTAGTCGATTTGATCCTTGTGTATTCCATCTGGAGAGGTCCACATATATAGTCGCCATTTATGTTGGTGAAAAAATGTGTTTGCGATGAAAAAGTCATTGGTCTTGAAAAATTATATCATGAAATCTCTGGCATCATTTCTATCACCAATGCTGTATTTTCCATCTACTGATTATTCTTCTTTGTTTCCAACTTTTGCATTCCAATTACCTGTAATTATCAATGCATCCTAATTGCATGTTCAATACATTTCAGACTGCAGAAGCTGGTAAAAATCTTCAGTTTCTTCATCTTTGACCTTAGTGGTTGGTACATAAATTTGAACAATAGTCGTATTAACTAGTCTTCCTTGTAGGAGTATGGCTATTATCACTGACAGTGTTGTACTTTAGGATAGACTTTGAAATTTTCTTTTTGATGATGAATGCAACTCCATTCCTCTTCAAATTGTCATTCCTGGCATAGACCATATGATTGTCTGATCCAGAATGGCCAATACCAGTCCATTCAGCTCACTAATGCCTAGGATGTTGATGTTTATGCATTCTGTTTCAATTTTGACGATTTCCAATGTTCCTTGATTCATACTTCGTACATGCCAGATTCTGGTTATTAATGGATGTTTGCAGCTGTTCCTTTTCATTTTGAGTCGTGCCACGTCAGCAAATGAAGGTCCTGAGAGCTTGACTCCATCCATATCATTAAGGATGACTCTACTTTGAGAAGGTAGCTCTTCCCCAGTTGTCTTTTGTGTGACTTCCAACCTGGGGGCTCATCTTCCAGCACTATATCAGACAATGTTCTGCTGCTATTCATAAGGTTTTCACTGGCTAATTCTTTTCAGAAGTAGACTACCAGGTCCTTCTTCCTAGTTTATCTTAGTCTGGAAGCTCAGTTGAAACCTATCTGCCATGGGTGACCCTGCTGGTATCTGAATACCAGTGGCATAGCTTCCAGCATTACAGTAATGTGCAAGCCCCCACAGTATGACAAACTGACAACCCCAAAGAGATTATGGGGCCCAATTTGAATAATATAAAACAATGCTGATTCAGTCAAAATTCTGTAAATGTCCAACTAGCCTGGGGATTGATCCCCAGGGTATGTGTAAACATAAATACATCTTTCTCCTGCTAAGCGCCTGATGGGTTCTAACGGCCCACCTTTCAGTTAGCAGCTGAGTGCTTAACCACTGAACCACCATGGCTCCTTTACAAATTTAGAGGTATAGTTATTACTAATATACCAGTACACTACAGCCTGCATCACCAGCAAGATGGAAGTGATTTAAGTAATTTTTTTTCACTGTTAAGAAACTTTATCTTATGAGTCACTACAACTTTATCACATTGGGTATCTCAAAACCTTTCTACTCTGAAAATAAATCCTTTTTTAAAAGTTTTTTTTTATTATTATTGTACTTTAGATGAAGATTTACAGAACAAGCTAGCTTCTCATTAAACAATCAGTACACATATTGTTTTGTGACATTGGTTAACAACCCAATGACATGTCAACACTCTCCCCTTCTCAACTCCGGGTTCCCTATTACCAGCTTTCCTGTCCCCTCCTGCCTTCTAGTCCTTTCCCCAGGGCTGGTGTGCCCCATTTGTCTTGTTTTGTTTTATGGGACTCTCTAATCTTTGGCTGAAGGGTGAACCCCAGGAGTGACTTCAGTACTAAGCTAAAAGGATGTCAGGGGGCCATACTCTCAGGGTTTCTCCAGTTTCTGGTCTTTTTTTGTGAGTTAGAATTTTGTTCTACATTTTGCTCCAGTTCTGTCCAGACCCTCTATTGTTATCCCTGCCAGAGAAGTTGTTGGTAGCCGGTCACCATCTAGTTGTACTGGACTCAGTCTGGTGGAGGCTGTGGTAGTTGTGGTCCATTAGTCCTTTGGACTAATCTTTGCCTTGTTTCCTTGGTTTTCTTCATTCTCCCTTGCCCCCGAAGCAGTAGTTCCAATGGAGTATCTTAGATGGCTGCTCACAAGCTTTTAAGACCCAAACGCTACTCACCAAAGTAGAATGTAGAACATTTTCTTTATATACTATGTTACACCAATTGAGGTAGATGTTCCCTGAGACCATGGTCCCCACAGTGAAAAAAAATATTTTATGTGAAGAAAAAGCTTAGTAAATATCTTCCACCAAACTTTCTATGATCGATCACTGTGACTATTTGGTTAGAAATTTTGATTTTAAATACCAATGATTTTTTTTCCCCTAGTTCTTGAGATGTTTAAAAAAAAAAGTTCTCCCAAATATGGACTTTAACCAATATGGAAAATTTCCTTGTTTTATATCATGTTCTTCAATATTTTAGCATATGTTTTGGTGATGATATTTCTCATTATAAGAACATGTTACATGGGAAATATTTCCTTTCTAGTTTTATTTTGTAATGTACTGGGATAGGAATTGAAGAATCATAATAAGAGAGCATGATTTAGTACTGACAGACTTTGTTCAGAAGATAAAATAACTTCAACAGTGGTAACAGTGATCTAAGCAAATGAAAGCTAGTGTTGGGACACACTGGGGCAAAAAATTACTCTAAAATTCTGTAAAGAGAGTATTTTTTTTTAACTTGGTGGGGAAAGATAAAGAAAATATATGACATTGTAAATCCAAATTTTTAGTGGAAAAATTGTTCTGACTATAATATTCCTGTATAAGAAATTTTCTTACTACATAATCAACAATGACAGTCTCAAGGAAAGAATAGTGTTACCAAAAGCAATTTAAGAATCTGACTAAAAATAAAATTAAAAATACATTCGAGAGGAAAATAATAAACTTTAAAAAATGCTTTCACAACTTTTCATCAGAACACATTAAAACTTGACAGCTTCATTTGTAATACTTCAGACAAGGAAGTCAATGCCCTGGGAGAACCCAGTCCCCCAACTGACAGGTCAGAGAGTGTTTTAATTTAATGAAACCCATGGAGGGAAGTCCTCTTGGGGTTTATGTGATGGATATTAAGAAGGGAAATAAAAGGAGGAAAAGAATGCCTTCTCTCCCTCACTGTGCTTGTATGAAGGGCTACTTTAGATCCCTGGCATGCAAGAATTCCCATTTCCCCTCCCCAGACCCATACTCCTACTGTGGGCCAGATCTGCAGAGAATTTGGCAGAAAGAATTGCTTGAGTCTGTTTCTGTTACCCTGATAATTTGCTTTTTTGCTATACTTGTAAAGCATCATTTTTATCTTTAGAGGCACACAGCCCACCCACTGAGGCAAAGTGTTCTTTTCTTGACTAAGCATATGCTGATTCTTGGAGAGAATGTGGGAAGAGGTGAAAAAGGCTCCACACTGGGGAAATAATTCTTTAGTGTTATAAGACAGAATTGAGGCTTTTGACAGTAAAAATGAAAACCTACATTTACATGACACCCAAAGACAGATGCTACATGATAATTTCACCTTTCCATTGATTCTGTTCATTCATTCATTCATTCCTACAAGCATACAACTTATTTTACTGTGTGCCCATGAAATGCTGGCATGCACTGGTTTGAGGTGATTAAATGGTAAAGACAGACAAATTATTGTTTTCATATATCTCATATTTGTGGAAGGCCTGCCACATGAAAACCTTTAGGTTAAAAAGCTCATATGTTTTATGTAAGCCTTATGTTAGAACACCTTTGATCCCACGTAGAGACACTCACTTTTTGGAAGCCAGATACTTGAGTTCATCTGATGTGAGAGTTAGTGTACGAGTTTTTACACAAATAGGCTACCTAGGTTATTAAGAGATAAAAGCCAGATGACTAGGAGATTCAGTTTTCCCCTGACTTGTGACACTCTCACTCCACTAGCTACATAAGGGGGAAGAAGAGAACTGAGTAGCCATGACAGTTTTACCACTTTTTTTCTCTTCTGCCCTATATTGTTGGAATGTATCAATTGCCATGATAACTGAGCACACATGACCGCCATGATTGTGCTTCCAAACTTCACATTCCTGCAGAGTCACTTGTACTGTAGCTCTAGAATGCCTACATTTTCTAATCCAGAAGATAGACGGAAAACAAGCAAACAAAATGAGAAAAGTACAGATTGTTAAGTGTTAAAAGAAAGACACAAAATGTTTAATGGTGTAGAGAGTAAAGGTGGAGAATTAATTTAGGTAGAGTAGACAGAATGGCAGAAGAATTGATGCGTTCAAACAGTGGTGTTGGCAAAGAATATTGAGTATGCCATGGACTGCTAAAAGAACAAACATATCAGTCTTAAAAGAAATACAACCAGATTGCTCCTTAAAAGCAAGGATGGCAAGGCTTCTACTTGCTTACTTAGGACACATCATCAAAAAGTAATAACTGGAATAAGACATCATGTTTGGTAAAGTAGAGGGTCAGCAAAAATGAGGGAACACCTCAATGAGATGGATTGACACAATAGCTGCAACAAATGGGTTCAAACATACCAACGATCATGAAGATAACACATGACCAAGCAATGTTTTATTCTGTCATATGAAAGGTCATTAAGAGTTGGAGCCCACTCTAGGGCAACTAACAACAACAACAGCGAAACAAACAAATAAAAAACAGGCAGAATAGCCTCTTAGAAAAGGTCACATTTAAATTGAAACTTACCAAGGATAATAATAAACCTGACAAAGGAAAAGCCAGGGGGAAGATAATTGCATATAGAGAAAAGAACAAATGCAAAGTACATAAAGCACTGAAGAGTCAACAGACCCTAGAAATAAAAACTAAGCCAGTGTAGTAGGGATAGGGAGCTAGGGGAAGGTAGTGAAACATTAGGCAGAGACCAGATCATGCAAAATCTGAGAGACCGTGGTAACACAGATCATACGATGCTTTGAGTTTATCCACCAGGTTCTTGATTACAGCTGGTCAGATGGAGAACAATAAGCTGAGGTTCTAAAAAGATAAAATGAATAATGCTAAACTTAATACAAATTAGACTAAGCAAAAATTAAGACGTGAACTAAATATTAAAATGGCATCCAAGCATGTAATAATTACCTTCCTGAGAACTGACCTCATTATGACACAGATGTGAGAAGGGTTAGTGAATCCAATGAGGCTTTTAATAAAGAAAAATATACAGGTTCATGTTAAGGTCTTAACAATTCAATTATAAATGAGTACAATTAAATAATTCTGATCTTCTATCAACTGTACTACAGTATTTTTACTCAAATAACGCTCACCTTTTTACATTTGTTTGAGTAATTCTTCCTCCCCTGCTGCGAGGCATTTTTTTAAACATAAAAAATTAGCATATCATGCTTAAGAAAATACCTGGCAGGAGGAGGGAGCAGCTGGCACACATTATTTGCTTAAAATACAGTAATTTTTTTGGAACATGATAGAATACAATTAGATAAAATTAATGTACTTTGTTTTTAACATTAGTAACAGCATAGAACAAGATATTGTATTCAGCTTCTGGACATTTACTTCCTTCATGGAATCATCCTTGAAATGGTGGAAGATAGATTTGTCTCTGAAAATCTACTATCCAACTCGAATATTCTTCTGTTACACTATTAAAACAAAAGAAACTCTACAGTGAAATACAAGAGTCAGCATTTGTTGGAACATAAACAGTTAAAGTATGCCTATCAGCTAAAGGCGATCACAAAAAGTTTGTGAGGCAACTGGAAGATGGTTTAATACCAAAATCGTGATGACAACACTTGGGGAAAGAATTAAGGAGAGGAGAAAAATCCTCAGTTACTAAGAATGAGGAAGATTTTAGTATGGGTTCTTTACTGGAAAATAGCCCGGTAAAAATACATTTAATTATATCTGTGAACTCTTATTCTGTGGGAAGAAGAATCCTAATATAATAGGATCCCAGAAAGCATGTATGTAGTTTTCTTAGTCATCTAGTACTGCTCTAACAGAATTACTACAAGTGGATGGCTTTAACAAAGAGAAATTTACTCCCACACAATCCAATAGGCTACAAGTCCAAATTCCGGCTGTCAGCTCCAGCGGAAGGCTTTCTTTCTCTGTCTGCTCTAGAGGAAGGTCCTCCTCATCATCAATCTTCCCTTGACCTGGGAGCATCTCAGCGCAGGAACCTCAAGTTCAAAGTACACGCTCTGCTTCTGCCACTGTTTTCTTGGTAGTATGAGGTGCCCATGTCTCTCTGCTCACTTCTCTCTTTTATATCTCAAAAGAGATTGGCTTAAGACACTATCTAATCTTGTAGACCTCATCAGTATAACTGCCACTAATCCATTTTATTACATCATAGGGATAGAGTTTACAACACATAAGGAAATCACATCAGATTACAAAATAGTACACAATCATACAGTAGTGGGAATCATGACCCAGTCAAGTTGACATACGTTTTGGGGGGACACAATTCAATCCATGACAGTGGTCAATTCATTAGATTCTTGTTTGTGGATTAACCACCGCTAGATTATCTGAAATTCATCTTTCAGCAGCCACATGCTCTTCTGGGCTCGTTCTTGCATTCAGTTAGTTGGTGGTCAGGGAGTAAAGATTAATTTTAATATTTGCCTTAGGCAAACAATTCAGAAGACAGATCTCCTGTTAAAATGTTATGTATCCTTAAACCAATTATGAAATATAAATGATTTCTGGATTATCTCAAATCAAAAACTTATTACAGACCTTGATTTACTACAGGATCTTCTCATCTAAAAATACTTTCTCAAACGAAATTTATTTACTTGCTTTCACTTGATAAGACCCTGTATCTCTGAGATACAATTGAAGCATTTGTAATTAGAACACGTAAAGTTTCACCTGGGTCCCCTCATTGGTACTCAATAATTACGTTCTTACTGACATTTTTCAGCTTTGTTTAAATTCTTTTTTTTTCCCCCCTGAGTATATGTGCACAAAGACAGATTGGACTAACTAAAGATTTATCAGGTACAATTTTCTGTAGACTGAAGTATCAGAGAAATAGGCAGAAGTTGGACCCGGAAGAAAATTCCATTGGTTTATATACACAAAGAGATCATATTAATGGCAAAACTCAAAAGATCTAAGCCTCTCAAGATTCCAAAGAAAATCATATTTCCCAAACTGAAAGTCTGTAAGATTCAGTCCAATTTTGAACATAGAATTATCTTTCATCCATGTAAGAACTATCTAGTATTATATTTGCTGTTCTGATCCCAAAGTAAGATATTATTATTCCAGATCACTAATTATTTTGAAAAAAAAAAAATTCAAGTAATTTTAGTGTAAAACTGTAGAGCAAATGACTGCTGACAATGCCTTATGAATAATTTGACATTTCAAAAAAAAAAGAAAGAAAATTCCTTCCTTGTAAATATTCAATTTTTATTTAAATTTTAGTTTCATTTTAACATTCATTAAGAAGAACATGATCTTCTCAGAAAAAAGAAATCTTATTAATACTACTTAATCGCTCAATTTACCAAATTACTGTTTAGTAATGGAACAAATGGCTTGGTTTTAGGGAGGCTATTGGCAAAGGAACAGCATTACCGTGATGGTAAAATGTTGTGTGTCAACTTGGCTGGACTATGATTCTCAGGGGTTTTGCAGTTGTATAATGTTGTGATCGCTTTCATGATGAGATTTGATATAATGTGATTACCTCCATGATGGAGTCTGTCGTGAGTAGCCAATCAGTTGAAAGGGAGTTTCCTTGGGGGTGTGGCCTGCATCCAATATAGGTGGACTTTCTGGCAAGACTCACAGGCTTTTGCTCGCTCTGGATCCTGCAGCTGGCTCCTGTTCATCTGACCTTCTGTTCTTGGGGCTTGAGCTAGCAGCTTACCTGCCATCTTGTCTGCCTATCTTGGGATTCATCGGTCTTTGCAGCCTGTGACCCAGGAGAACCCTCCAGTCTGACCCAGGAACTTGGGACTTTCCAGCCTCAACAGCCAAGTGAGCCATTTCCTTGTATATATATTTGTATGTTTTCCTGGTTTTGCTTCTCTAGAGAACCCAGCCTAAGACAATTACTAAAAGGGTATGTTGTTGTTTGTTGTCATTGGCAACTTATGTACAACAGAACAAAACATTGCATGGTCCTATGTCATCCACACAATCGCTGTCATGTGTGAGTCCATCATTATCCTTGTTGTACCCATCCATCTCACAGAGGGTTTTTCTCACCCTTACTGACCCTCTATTTCACCAAACATGATGTCTTGCTCTAGCCCTACTGATGACATGTCCAAAGTAAGCAAGTCAGATAATATTCTGTTGTTATCCATAAGGTTTTCATTGGTTAATTTTTGCAAGTAGCTCACCAGGCTTTTCTTCCTGATATATCTTGTCAGTAATCTCCACTGAAACCTCTGCACCAGGGGTGACCCTACTGGTATTTGAAATACCAGTGGCATAGGTTCCAGGATCAAAGCAATATGCAAGAACAACAAACTGACAGGCAGGTATAGACCCTCTATTTGACATGGAGAATGCTCACACATCACATGAATGAGCATTCTTCAAGATGTAAATTGAAAAAGGAGACCTGTAAAGCAGATTAAAGCCTCAAATGTATAACTCCTAGATTTCTTTTTAATGAAGAAAAGAATGCAATATCATATAAGTAGGAATAAATAGGAGCAAGAGATCTTACAAAGATTCAAAGCCAATGTGCCTTTACTGAGATTTCCCTGTTGTTTTATATTTTTTTTAATTTTTAAAAAATAATACTTTGTTGTACTTTCAGTGAAAGGTTACACAGCAAATTAGGTTCCTATTCAACAATTTCTACACAAATTGTTCAGTAACATTGTTTACATTCTTCGCAATATATCAACATTTTCATTATTTCAGTTCTGATTGTTCCCTTTGTAGTAATCTAGCTTCCCAGTCCCATTGCCTTCTCATCTTTACTTCAAATTAATTTTTGACCATTTGGTCCCTATTGTTTTTAGGAAGTTAATTTTTCTTTTTATTGTTGTAGTTTAAGTGAAAGTTTACAACTCAAGTTAGTCTCTCATACAAAAATTTA
>NW_004444151.1:801653-802768 GCF_000243295.1 Trichechus manatus latirostris
AGGTATGGGTCTTGTTTCAGTTTTTTGCAGATGGATATCCAGTTATGCCAGCACCATTTGTTAAAAAGACTGTCTTTTCCCCAATTAACAGACTTCGGGCCTTTGTCAAATATCAGCTGCTCATAGGTAGATGAATTTACTTCTGGATTCTCAATTCTGTTCCATTGATCTATAGATCTGTTGTTGTACCAGTACCAGGCTGTTTTGACTAGCTTGGAGGTATAATAGGTTCTAAAATGAGGTAGTGTGAGGTCTTCCACTTTATTCGTCTTCTTGAGTAATGCTGTACTTATCCAGGGCCTCTTCCCTTTTCATATGAAGTTGGTGATTTGTTTCTCCATCTCATTGAAAAAATGCTGTTGGAATTTTGATTGGGGTTGCATTGTATCTGTAGATTGCTTTGGGTAGAATTGACATTTTCACTATGTTGACTCTTCCTATCCAAGAGCAACATATGTTTTTCCACTTACGCTGATCTCTTTTGGTTTCTTGCAGTAGTGTTTTGTAGTTTTCATTGTATAGGTCTTTTACATCTCTGGTTAGATTTATTCCTATGTATTTTATCTTCTTGGGAACTATTGTAAACGGTATTGATTTGATGATTTCCTCTTTGAAGTTCTCTTTGTTGGTGTAAGGGAATCCAACCGATTTTTGTATGTTTATCTTGTATCCTGATACTTTACTGAAATCTTCTATTAGTTCCAGTAGTTTTCTTGTGGATTGTTTAGGGTTTTCTGTGTATAAGATCATATCATCTGCAAATAGAGATACTTTGACTTCCTCCCTCCCAATTTGGATGCCCTTTATTTCTTTTTCTAGCTTAATTGCTCTGGGGTCAATATTGTTTTGTTTGTTTTTTTTTTTCTTTTTTTTCTTTTAATTGTACTTTAGATGAAGGTTTATGGAACAAATAGTTTCTCATTAAAAAGTTAGTACACAGATTGTTTTATGACCATGGTTATCAACCCCACAACATGTCAACACTGTCCCTTCTTAACCTTGGGTTCCTTATTATCAGCTTTCTTGTCCCCTCCTGCCTTCTAGTCCTTGTCCCTGGTCTGTTGTGCCCCAGTAGTCTCATTTTGTTTTATGGAGCTGTCTAATCTTTGGCTGAA
>NW_004444151.1:802868-804742 GCF_000243295.1 Trichechus manatus latirostris
GCTCTCCCTATACCATGACAGCACACTCCTCCTTTCCACCCCTGATTTCCTGTGTCCATTCAACCAGCTCCTAACCCTCTCTGCCTTCTCATCTCACCTCCAGACAGAAGCTGCCCATTTAGTCTCATGTATCTACTTGAGCTAAGAAGTACACTCTTCATGAGTATCATTTTATGTCCCACAGTCCAGTCCAATCTTTGTCTGAAGAATTGGCCTCAGGAATTGTTTTAGTTCTAGGTTGACAGAGAGTCTCGGGGCCATGCTTTCTGGGCTTCCTCCAGTCTCGGTCAGATCAATAAGTCTGGTCTTTTTACTAGAATTTGAGTTCTGCATTCCACCCTTCCCCCACTCCATCAGGGACTCTCTGTTGTGTTCCCCGTCAGGGCGGTCATTGGTGGTAGCTGGGCACCATCCTGTTCTTCTGGTCTCAGGCTGATGAAGCCTCTGGTCTATGTGGCCCTTTCTGTCTCTTGGGCTAATACTTTCCTTGAGTCTTTGGTGTTCTTCATTCTCCTTTATTCCAGGTGGTTGGGACCGATTGATGCATCTCAGATGGCCACTGGCTAGCTTTTAAGACCCCAGACGCCACTCACCAAAGTGGGATGCAGAACATTTTCTTAATACACTTTGTTATGCCAATTGACCTGGGTGTCCCCTGAAAGCATGAACCCCAGACCCCCACCCTTGCTACTCTGTCCCTCAAAGTGTTTGATAGTATTCAGGAAACTTCTTAGCTTTGGTTTAGTCCCATGGTACTGACTTCCTCTGTAGTGAGTGTTGTCCTTCCCTTCACCTAAGATAATTCTTGTCTACTATCTCGTTAGTGAATAACCCTCACCCTCCCTCCCCATCCTCGTAACCATCAACTAATGTTTTCTTCTGTGTTTAAACCCTTTCTTGAGTTCTTATCATAGTGGTCTTATACAATATTTGTCCTTCTGTGACTGACTAAATTCACTCAGCATAATGCCTTCCAGATTCCTCCATGTTATGTTTCAAGGCTTCATCGTTGTTCTTTATCATTGCATAGTATTCCATTATGTGAATATACCATAATTTGTTTATCCATTCATCCACTGATGGGCATGTAGGTTGTTTCCATCTTTTTGCTATCGTGAACCGTGCTGCAATCAACATGGGTATGCATATATCTATTTGTGTGACAGCTCTGCTTCTCTAGGATATATTCCAAGGAGCGGGATTGCTGGATCATATGGTACTTCTATTTCTAGCTTTTGAAGGAAGTGTCAAATCGATTTCAAAGTGGTTGTACCATTTTACATTCCCACCAACGGTGTGTAAGTGTTCCAGTATCTCCATAACCTCTCCAGCATTTATTATTTTGTGTTTTTTGGGTTAATGCTCGCCTTGTTGGGGTGAGATGCTATCTCACTGTAGTTTTGATTTATGTTTCTTCATGTGTCTATTAGCTTTCTGAATATCTTCTTTGGTGAAGTGCCTGTTCATATCTTTCCCATTTTTTAATTGGGTTATTTGTCTTTTTGTTGTTGAGGTTTTGCAGTATCTTGTAGATTTTAGAGATTAGACACTGATTGGATTTGTCATAGCCAAAAATTTTTTCCCAGTCTGTAATGTCTTTTGACTCTTTTGGTGAAGTCTTTTGATGAGCAGAAGTGTTTGATTTTTAGGAGTTCCCAGTTATCTGGTCTCTCTTCTGGTGCTTGTGCATTGTTACTTATTGTCCATATTCTGTTTAGGCTATGTATTAGGGCTGCTAGCGTTGTCTCTATTTTTTTCTTCCATAATCATTATAGTTTTTGATTTTATATTTAGGTCTTTGATCTATTTTGAGTTAGTTTTTGTGCATGGTGTGAGGTATGGGTCTTGTTTCAGTTTTTTGCAGATGGATATCC
>NW_004444151.1:805153-807899 GCF_000243295.1 Trichechus manatus latirostris
GAATTTTGTTCTACATTTTTCTCCAGCTCTGTCTGGGACCCTCTGTTGTGATCCTGGTCAGAGCAGTCAGTGGTGGTAGCCGGGCACCATCTAGTTGTACTGGACTCAGTCTGGTGGAGGCCTTGGTAGTTGTGGTCCATTAGTCCTTTGGACTAATCTTTTCCTTGTACCTTGTTTTCTTCATTCTCCCTTGCTACCGAAGGAGTGAGACCAGTGGAGTATCTTAGATGGCTACTCACAGGCTTTTAAGACCCTGTCCCTATTGTTTTTAAATGAACTTGAGAATGGATCAAGATGAGTGAGAAGACACACACAGTAGAAATCAACTGCCCAAGCCCCCAAAACAAGCCAAGGCCAGGCATGTGGTTCAATCATTGGGGAAAAGTGTAGCTTTCCATTTTCATTCTGCTAAGCAGAATAAGGCATTTCAAACTGAAACCAAAGAGTTTAATGTCCAGTTATATATTACAGAAGATACCCACAAAAGAAGAAAATTCCAAGTATTGAAGACAATGTGAACTTTTTGCTAATATTTATTGAGTCCTTGTTACTAGAATCCTTTCCTTGAGGGCAAATTCCCTGGCTGTCTTGTTCCCGGATGTATCTTCAGCACTTTGAAGAAGGTTTGCCTCATAGTAAGTGCTCAGTGTACTAGGTTATTTATATACAAAGAGGATATAGTAGAAATATATAGTTTAATATTCCCAATATGTAATGTTAATCCTAAATCTAAAAACTCTTCTTAGATTTTGATTTGGCTACCACTTCTCAGAATTAATATAGTGAAGTAGTGGTTAAGAAACCCTGGTGGTGCAGTTGGTTAAGACTTTAGGTTGGCAGTTTGAATCCTCCAGCCAATCCACACAGAAGAAAGATGTAACAGTTTGCTTCCATAAAGAGTACAACCTTGGAAAGCCTATGAGGCAGTTCTACTCTGTCCTATAGGGTCACTATGAGTTGGAATTGACTTGGTGGCAATGAATTTGTTTGTTTGTTTTTGAGTAACAGTTAAAAGAGCCCTGGGGGCATAACAGTTAAGCACACAGCTACTATCTGAAAAGTTGGGGTGGTTTGAACCTATCCAGCGGCTCCACAGGAGAAAGACTTGGCAATCTGCTACTGTAAATATTACAGTCCAGAAAACCCTACAAGATAGTTCTACTCTGTCACACGGAGGCTCTGTGAGTCAATAATTGACTCAATGGCTCACAAAAACAACAGTAGTGGTTAAGAGTTCTGTCTCTAAAATCTAAGAAAAATCATGAGTCTTTTCTATCTTAATCATTTACTACTTTTATCAACAGATAAAAGGATAAACAAAATGTAGTATATACATACAATGGAATATTATTCAGTCATAAAGAGAAATGAAATTCTGATACATGCTATGACATGGATAAACCTTGAAAATATTATGTTAAATTGAATAAGGCAGGCAAAACAGGACAACTATTGCATGATCCCACTTATATTAAGTATCTAGAATAGGTAAATGCCTAGATGCAAAAATTTACTAGTGGTTACCAGGTTACTTGCAATTAGGCAAGATGCTTGACCTTACAAAATCAGCTTTCACTCTTAGAAATATGTACCTTACAGGCTGATTGTAAAGATCTAACAAGGCAAGGCACATTACCTTAGTAATATGCCTAAGTGCTCAATGAATAGTCATTTATTAAAACAGACAAATGAAAAACTGAGCATGATCCAACAGTGTTGTGGATTGAATTATGTCCCCCCAAAAACGTGTGTATCAGTTTGGCTAGGCCATGATTCCCAGTGTTGTGTGGTTGTCCTCTATTTTGTGATTGTAATTTTATTTTAAAGAGGATTAGGGTGGGATTGTAACACCACCCTTACCCAGGTCACATCCCTGATCCAATGTAAAGGAAGTTTCCCTGGCGTGTGGCCTGCACCACCTTTTATCTCTCAAGAGATAAAAGGAAAGGGAAGCAAGCAGAGAGTTGGGGACCTCATACCACCAAGAAAGAAGCACTGGGAGCAGAGCATGTCCTTTGGACCCGACGTTCCTGCGCAGAGGAGCTCTTAGTCCAGGGGAAGACTGATGATGACGAGGACTTTCCTCCAGAGCCGACAGAGAGAGAAAGCCTTCCCCTGGAGCTGATGCCCTGAATTTGGACTTTTAGCCTACTAGACTGTGGGAGAATGAACTTCTCTTTGTTAAAACTTGTGGTATTTCTGTTGGAGCAGCACTAGATGACAGAGACAAACAGGTTTTTCAACAGGAAAACATGTTTAGCTTGTTATTTCAAGGTCATTTGTTTGAGTTTGTAGTTTTCACATCTAAAAATGGTTATTAGAAAAATAGAAGTTTTATTTCTCCAAAGAAAATATACATATGATCAATAAGCACCTGAAAAGACGCTCAACTTCATTAATCACTGAAATGCAGATCAAAGCGACAATAAGATACCACTTCACATCCATTAGGATGGCTATTATCAGACAAACATAAAATAACAAATACTGGTGAGGATGTGGAGAAAACAGAACCCCCAGGCGTTGCTGGTGGGAATGCAAAATTGTGTGGCCACTGTGGAAATCAGTTTGGCTATTCCTCAAAAAGCTAAACATAAGATTATCATATGACCCAGAAATTCCACTCCTAGGTGTATACCTAAAAGAACTGAAAGCAGGGACTCAAACAGGCTCACCAATATTCATTGCAGCATTATTCTCAATAGCCACAAGGTGAAAACAATCCAAGTGTCCATCAACAGATAAA
>NW_004444151.1:807999-838721 GCF_000243295.1 Trichechus manatus latirostris
TATATATATATATATATATATATATATACAATGGAATATTATTCAGTCATAAAGAGAAATGAAATTCTGATACATGCTACAGCATAGATAAACCTTGAAAATATTATGTTGAATTAAATAAGGCAGGCAAAACAGGACAACTATTGTATGATCCCACTTATATTAAGTATCTAGAATAGGTAAATGCCTAGAGGCAAAAGTTTATTAATGGTTACCAGGTGGTGGAGGGTGGAGGGAATGGGGAGTTACTGCTTAAGGCGGGACTCATTTTCTGTTTGGGGTGAAGAAAAACTTTTGGAAGTAGGTAGTGGTGATGGTAGCATGTAATTATGGTGAATATAATTAATGTCACTAAACTGTACACTTAAAAAATGACTAAAATGGCAACTTTTTTGTTATATATACTTTACCACAATAAAATATTTTGAAAGTCTTAAATAACGCATAAAATGTTGATTTCCATACATAAGAGGCAATTAACTAAATGGGACACAGTCAAGGCATACTATCAGGACTTCTAAATTGTTTTTTAAGTTCTACTTTGAGCTTTTGTCTTCATTCTGCCAGAAGTGGGTATGAATTATTGAGCTGTCTCTAGGTGATGCCTATAACAATGCTAAGCGGCTTCCAAAAACTAACACTATTTTTGGTTCATGTGATGAGTTAGTGGATGTGGGTCTGCAGCTATGGTTCTGCTCCAGGTTCATGGCTGAGTTCAGGTCTGCTCCAGAATCTTCATCATCTCTTGGGTCCAGCCTGAAAGAGCAGACCTTATGTGGAACATGCCCATTCTTGTGGCAGAGGGAAAGATCTAAGAGAGTTGAAGGAAAACTGCTATTACCCCTTAAATCTTCTCATACAAAGCCATTTGTACAACACGTGTCATATGGCCAAGCACAGGTTCAATGAGGCAGGGGCCTATATTCTTCCCAAAGATGTTTCATGATAAACATTATCTATAATCACTTTACATCAGTGGAGAGAGTGATGGAACAGTGGTAAATACATTTGAGATTCAAAGTTTCACCACTATTAACATAATCTGAATAAAATACAAAGCAAGTGCCTATTTCTTCAAGAAGGCAGGGAAAAGTAAATTGACAACATTTTCTGAATGAAAGTAAATAGTGAAAAGTTAATCTCTCTGCCCTTGTTACATGGAAGTGTGTCTGGTAGAGGAATAAATCTGTAAATATCCAGGATTTCTTAATGGAAACAGATGAAGAGAGCATTAAGCACACATCAGGAAGAAGCCACAGGATATCATCAATTCATTTGGTCTATCTGATAGGATCTTCCCTTTATAAATAGAAGGAAATGGTTTTAGAAAAGAAGATGAAAACCAATCATCATAAAGCTATATTCAAACCCCATCAAAGAGGCTAATCTCTCAGGAAGGAGAGATAAACCAGAAAAATAAATCAACCAACATCCAAGCTGAGAATCAATCCTGAGATCTAACAATCAATGAATTACTGGACACCTAATCAACCTGTCTCCTTAGAACATCATGATCTAAAGACAAATCGATAGCAGTCGATCATATTATGATCTTATTAAAATGATGTATGATGAGGAAGGACCAGCCAGTCAAAAACTTTCTACAATACTGCTTTGGGCAATAGAACGTAGGGGATCCAAGGGAGCAATCCCGAGGTTAGAGATTCAGGAAATACAACCAGCCTCCAACAGTTAACATGCCCGTTAGAGAAGAGATGTCTGAACTGAAGAATTACTGTTGTCTTTAGGCCATTTCAGTGACTGAAAAGCCTAGAGTTAATGTATGCCAGAGATGCCCACAAAAGAGCAAATTCCAGAGTCTCTTCTGTGGGAGAAATTCCTTATCATCTTTCCTTAGGAAGTTTCAACAACCTAACAACAAGGTCAGTCTAGAGATGACTGAATGCTTCAAGCCTATACTTCCAGCAAATAGTGATTTGAGAGAATGCAGGCATCATCCTGTCTTGTGGCTGCTGGAAGAAAAAGAGCGCATCATGGAAGATTCTTTTCTTTAAGGTAGGTAGATAGATGACAGATAGACAGACAGATAGATAGATAGATAGATGATAGATAGACAGATAGATAGATACACATTTTATTCTTTTTAACTCAGCAGTTCTCAACCAGGGGCAGTTTCTACCCCCAGGGGATACTGGGCAATATCCAGAGATGTTTTTGGTTGTCACAACTGCGGAGGTCTACTAGCATCTTCTCAGTAGAGGTCAAGGATTCTGCTACACATCCTACAATGCATAGTACAATACCCCACAACAAAGAAGTATTTGGCTCAAATGTAAATAGAGCTGAGATTGAGAAATCCAGCTCTAACTAAAATTTAAACTTCTCTGAGGACGCTACTGTCTGCGACTCTCCAAAGTTCTGGTTTACGTTAAAACTCCTCCATTTGGTGTTCCCTCTACCTGGAAAGTTTTCATCCTTTCTCTCTCCATGACCTGCTTCTTCACATCCATCATGTTGGGCTCAAATATCACCTTCTCAGGGAAGCCTATTCTCATACCTCCTGCCCCTCCAGTACTGCTTTATTTATCAATATTTTTCAAAATGTATGATTGATTGATTGATTGACTGTTTGATGGTATTGTCTATCTTCCCCCATTAGAATTTTGTATCAAAGAAGGCATGAACTATATCTTTCTCTTTCTCTCACTGATACATAAATAGAACTTAGATCAATACCAAGCACACATCATGTGCTCCAATAAATGGTTTTTTAATAAGTTCTTGGATGTTAGTCAATCTATTATGTGTGGATACATTACCTCAACTGTCATTAAAGGTCTTGGGTGAGGGCCCCAAACTCTAATAAAAGTGTACATGAAGACAGAACTAGAATGTGGTAGTAATATAACAAGCATAGATCTAATTGACTACCTGGAATTATTTGATCAATAGCATAAAACATAAAAGGAGAAGCTCAGAGAGAAAAAAAAATGTAACCATTGTAATTCAGCATTGAGGAGAAGGAAATACTGATATAGCAGCCACAAGTACAGTCACTTGACAGATATGCATGCCCTGTTAAGTAGTAAGAATGATTTATCAGAACACACTACAGTGCAGTGGGAAGTGGACTATCCATTATGAGTTTTCACCTTCTTTTGCTCCTACTGGAGCCCTGGTTGCGCAGTGGTTAAGAGTTTGGCTGCTAACCAAAAGTTTGGCAGTTTGAATCCACCAGCTGCTTCTTGGAAACACTGTGGGGCAGTTCTACTCTGTCTTATAGGGACGATATGAGTCAGAATTGACTCGACGGCAACAGGTTTGGTTTTGGGGTTTGCTCCTAATCCATTCTTGCTAAAGACATAAACTTCCGATGACTAACTCAACTTTCTTGTTACCCTGATGTTAGACAAGGGTTGCTCTAAACAGCAAGCAAAGATTGTTTTGATCCTTGAAAAAAGTGAACCAAGCAGTTAGAAATATCTGAGAAAGTTGCTTAATCTCACTAAGTTACAGTTCCCTCATCTCTATGTACTAATTCCTACTGTATTGACAGGAGTTCTTCGGTGGTGAAAACAGTTAATGTACTTCACTGTTAACCAAACTTTGGTGATTCAAGTCCACCCAGAGACCTCTTGAAAGAAAAGCCTGGTGATCTATTTGTGAAAAATCAGCCATTGAAAACTCTACAGAGCACAGTTCTACTCTGATACACATGGACTCACCATGATTTGGAACTGACTTCACAGCAACTGGTTTACAGTATTAAGAGGTCATGAGATTTAATAGCAAGTATCCAACATCTATTAGCATTATGTTTTTATTTTGCTATCATGATGACAATGATAATTTGTACTTAAATATCTTTTGACTTTGATTATTGTGAGTCATTTTCCCTGATTTGACCAACAATGGGAGCCCAGACAAGACTGAAGTTCTGGACCTTCAAGGGTAATGAAAATGTCACCAAAGTGGCTTTGCCCTTTGAAGCTAACCAAAGGTTGTCAGCTATTTGTCTTTTCCTATGTGGTAGATGGAAACCCTGGTGGAGTAGTGGTTAAGAGTTCTGCTGCTGATCAAAAGGTCAGCAGTTCATATCCACCAGGTGCTCCTTGGAAACCTTATGGGGCAGTTCTGCTCTGTGCTCTAGGGTCGCTATGAGTCGGAATTGACTCGACGGCAACAGTTGTTTTTGTTTTTGTTTTTTAATGTGGTAGATATTACTAGTACTCACCAAAATCTGGTTTCCTTCTCTTCTGGGCACACAGAAGACCACACTTTTCAGTCCTCTTGCAGTTAGGTGGGATCGAGTGACTAGTTCCGGCCAATGGTAGTAAGTGGAACTTTCTGACAAGCGTCCCTTAAAGCTGAAACATAGAATAGCAATGTGAAAGCTCCATATGCTGATTCTCTTCACCTTCTGTGGCAGTTGCTGAAGCCACAGGTTGAACGGGTGCTACTACCATCAATATGACTTCTGAATGCATAAGTGGAGTGGAGCTCCCCAATGAAGTATAATGAACATGAGTAAAAAATAAATTTCTGTTGGGTTAAGCCACTGAGATTTGGAGATTGTTTGTTTTCACAATATAGACATATCTTCTCTATAAAACTTAACTACAATAAGGTAAACAAACATTTAGAACTAATGCCTAGTGGAGGCTAGAGCAATTGTTGCCACTCCCTACTGGGAAGATGAGACTGGGACAATATATGTGTGTGTGTGTATGTGTGTGTGTGTGTGTGTGTGTGTGTGTGTGTGTGTGTGTGTGTCTACTGAAAAATATTAGGAAATCCTGAATTAAAAGCATTCAGCTCCTCTAGTGCTTCAATAATTTTCCTTTCTATGGAGTGTTACATTCCTTTAGTCATGAACTGGCAGGAGATTTACTGCAGCAGAATCCTTGATGGGTATATTTTGGGGTTCACATAATGAGGATGACCCATTCTTCCAGCGCAATATATGCTCAACCAAATCATCTCTAGAAAATCAGGAAGACTACATGCAAGCAGACAGTTGACTAAAAATGCAACACTTCTTATGTAATTCATTGACCCTAATAAAGTAAATGTGGTTGTTCTCTGAGACAGGACACTTGGTAAGAGGCATTCTCACCATCACTCATATGACTGAAGATTACAACACTCATGAATCTCCAAGATAGAGCATGGGTGAATGGGATATGATTTGATCAAAGGCTATGTACATGAAATTTCGTCTATAGAAAATCAACCTAAGCAGAGAAAAAATTTAGTCTTGGATTTGTTGTGAGCAAATCTAAACAACAGGAGTGAATGTGAAAAGGTTCAAAGCAAAATACTACTTAATTTTTTTTGAGGGGATGAAGTGGTGGAGAATGCACAAATGGAATGAAATATTGTGACAGCTCCTTCAAAGTGAAAATGTTATTCATTCTCTCTTTCTCTCTCTCTCCCCAACCACCCCCACTCTCCTCCCCATGTCTAGGCCAACATTACTAACTAGGAACATAGTAACATAGTATTCTTTCTACATAGCATATGCCTTTGCCATGAATCTTGGCCAACTAATAAAGTCTTCTAACTGTAATGTAGTGATTTTTGTTCCTGATTTTGAACTGTATCAATCAGGGAACATATATCTTCATTCATACTTCATGGGATAGAGAAAATTTTGTTCATCTACTGTTTCACAGGAATGATAATTGATATGCTAACACTTATTTCCATAACTCCTATACTTTGTGTGATTTACCAAATAGAAATAAAGAAGGTCAATAATTTGTGTTAAAAATTTCAAAAGCAATGATAATTTATTTAAAGTCAACATAGAAACATAGTCATGTAATGATAAATGTTTGTTTACATAGACTCTGGAGCCCTGGTGGTGTGGTGTTTAAGAGCTATGGTGTGCTATGGCTGTTAAACAAAAGGTCAGCAGTTCAAATCCACCAGTGGCTCCTTGGAAACCCTGTGGGGCAGTTCTACGCTCTCCTATAGGGTCATTATGAGTTGGAATCGACTCGACGGCAAAAGGTTTTTTTTTTTTTTTCAAATAGTCTCTACTCATAAAGAGTCACAGGAGAACTGATAGGTGGTGGATAATCTATGAATTAACATTCTCCTTTTCTTCTGCCAAATTTTAATCTGTCTCCTGACCCCATCCCCAACGTAATCTAATTTTATCTTTGTTTTGAATATGTTCATCTATGACTACACACTATCGAAAACATCTAAAGAAAAGATTAAGAGGTATGCATTATTTTCCCTATGCAACAGAAACACACAAACATTTATAAACTTAAGATTCAAGAAATTCCTCAAATCCAAACCAGATGTTTCCAAAATATAAATAATAAATCCCTACCACTCACTAAGCATTCATTCACTGTATGCTCAGGACTTTAATTCATTACCTGTAAGCATTACAACAAGGTGACTGCTGTATCTTCTAATTTGTCACTTAGGAAACTGAGGCTAATTTGCCTAAGGAATAACATCTGTTAGGCACCAAAACATTCAATTTGTCATATATAATAAAAAATTACATTTTTTATTTTTTGTTTTTTTTGCTACAGATTGAGTCCCAACTTTTCAGTTCCAAAGAAGAAGTTATATTTTTATGAAGAGTTGTTGTCTTAGTCATCTAGTGCTGCTATAACAGAAATACAACAAGTGGATGGCTTTGACAAAGAGAAGTTTATTTCCTCACAGTAAAGTAGGCTAAAAGGCCAAATTTAGAGCATCAGCTCCAGGGGAAGCCTTTCTCTCCCTGTAGACCTTCTCATCAATCTTCCCCTGGACTAGGAGCTTCTCCACAGAGGGACTCAGGGTCCAAAGGATGCGCTCTGCTCCTGGCACTACTTTCTTGGCAGTATGAGATCCTCCCTCCTCTCCTCCCCTGCTTATGCTCGCTTCCCTTTCCTTTTATCTCTTATAAGATAAAAGGTGGTGAAGGCCACACCCTAGGGAAACTCCCTTTACATTGAATCATGGATGTGACCTTAGTAAGGGTGTTACAATCTCAGCCTAATCCTCTTTAACATAAAATTACAATCATGAAATGGAGGACAACCACACAATACTGGGAATCATGGCCTAACCAAGTTGACACATATTTTTTTGGGGGGGGGACATAATTCAATCCATGACAGTTGTATTTTTTAAATAATTTATTAAAAAAGAAAGACTATAGGAAAAAGTGAAACTGTTAGGTAAAGGAATTATAGGTGGAATTCACTTATGAATGTGAATTTTATCTTTTACCTTCATTTTTCCTTTCGCTACCCGTCCTCACACTCCTAAATAATTTAAAATTGATTAAAAGAGATAAACATCTGTGTTTCTTAATATGGTCCTTCCTTTTGATGTCTTTAGTCTTCCTTACCAATCTACTCCATTGAACTCTAAGCTCCTTAAGTAAGGGACTGTGTCTAAATGATATTTATTTCCTTAATGTATAACAAAATGTCTAGCACTGAGTAGGTGATCACTAAGAATTTGTTCATTTAATTAAGATAGTTCATCTTTTTAATCCTTTTTCTGTTGGAGGTGGTTTTTTGGGGGGTGGGTGTTCAATAACTTACTCCCTTCTTTTCTAGCCAAGGTCTGAACAAGATGAAAGCCAAATAAAACAATCATCAGTGATAAGGACTGAATTAGAGGATGGACTGTAGTGTGAGAGCCCAATAGGTCTCATAACTGAGCCTTACAATAAGGCAGAATCAACCCCAAAGCATAGGCAAGGCTGGACCCAAGCCAACTGCCCATTTCCCATTCATCCCTCCACAGGACAAGAGATACTAGAGAAAAAGCAGAAAAGATGGGGAAGAAAGGTGGCGCTAAGCCACACGGTCCCAGTTATTATTCCTAATTTTACTAATCAAGCATTTCTCTTCACCTCCGCCAGAATAAAATAAATGAGTCAGAGTTACACTAATAAAGCTCCCTTCACAGGAAAGAAGTATCAGGAATAGAGAAGTGTTCCTAACTATGGAGTTCATCAGTACCTCAAAACTGAGTGATAGCTCGTAAGTTTAATGACGAATTGCAGGATCAACACTATTCACTAATATTGATAGGATAGCTTCCTATAAGAAGCAAAAATTGAGCACAGCAAAATAGCAATACAGGTAGTCCTTGGGTTACAAACCACTGACTAGCAGAAAACTCATACTCAAGAACGGACTGTCATAAAGTCTATTATATTAAAAATTTGAGTTAAAAAGAAAGGTTCATAATAACAAATGCATGCACTACTTTGTGACACCTATGAAAATAAATTGCATGGTTTTGAAGTGTTTCTTAAGTGTTTTATATGCACTGTTGTTGTGGGTAGGTGACATCCAGTCAGTTCTGACTTATAGCCACCCTACATACAACAGAAGGAAACAATGCCCAGTCCTGCACCATCCTCATAATCATTGTTATGCTTGAGCCCATTGTTGCGGCACCCTTGTCAACCCATCTTAGTGAAGGTTTTCCTCTTTTTTGATGACCCTCTACTTCACCAAGCATGATGTCCTTCTCCAGAGACTGATCCTTCCTGATAACATGTCCAAAGTACGTGAGACATAGTCTCACCATCCCTGCTTCAAAGGAGCATTCTGGCTGTACTTCTTTCAAGACAGACTTATTTGTTCTTTTGGCAGTCCATGGTATATTCAATATTCTTTGCCAATATCATCATTCAAATGCATAGCTTTTTCTTCAGTCTTCCTTATCATTGCCTATCTTTCCTATGCATATGAGGTGACTGAAAACACCATGGCTTGGGTAAGGCGCACCTTAGGCTTCAAGGGGACATCTTTACTTTTTAACACTTTAAAGAGGTCTTTTGTAGCAGATTTGCCCAATGTAATGCATTGTTTGATTTCTTGACTGCGGTTTCCATAGGCATTCATTGTGGATCCAAGTAAAATGAAATGCTTGACAACTTCAATCTTTTCTCCGGTTATCATGATGTTGCTTATTGGTCTAGTTGTGAGAACTTTTGTTTTCTTTTTGTTGAGGTGTAATCCATATTGAAGGCTGTAGTCTTTGATCTTCATCAGTAAGTGCTTCATGTCCTCTTCACTTGCAGCAAGAAGGTTGTGTCATCTGCATATCACAGGTTCTTAAAGTCTTCCTCCAGTCCTCGTGCCCCATTCTTCTTTATATAGTCCAGCTTCTCACATTATTTGCTCAGCATACAGACTGAATAAGTATGCTGACTCATGCCTTTCCTGATTTTATAACACACAGTATCCTCTTGTTCTGTTTGAATGACTGTCTCTCTTGATCTATGGACAGGTTTCTCATGAGCACAATTAAGGGTTCTGAAATTCTCATTCTTTGCAATGTTATGATCCACACAGTCAGATGCCTTTGCATAGTCAGTAAAACACAAGTAAACATCTTTCTGGTATTCTCTGCTTTCTGCCAGAATCCATCTGAGATCAACAGTGATATCCCTTGTTCTATGTCTTCTTCTGAAACTGTCTTGAATTTCTGGAAGTTCCCTGTCCATGTACTGCTGCAACTGCTTTTGAATGATCTTCAGCAAAATTTTACTTGAGTGTGATATTAATGATATTGTTCAATAATATCCACTTTCGGTTGTATCACCTTTCTTTGGAATAGGCACAAATATGGATCTCCTCCAGTCGGTTGGCCAGGTAGCTGTCTTCGAAATTCCTTCGCATAGACGAGAGTACTTCCAGTACTGCATGTGTTTTGTTGAAACAACTCAACTGATATTCTGTCAATTCCTGGAGCCTTGCTTTTCACCAGTGTCTTCAGTGCAGCTTGGACTTCTTCCTTCAGTACCATTGGTTCTTGATCATATGCTACCTTTTGAAATGACTGAACATTGACCAATTCTTTTTTGGTACAGTGATTCTGTGTATTCTTTCCATCTTCTTTTGATGCTTTCTGCGATGTTCCATATTTTTCCCATAGAATCCTTCAAAATTCCAAGTTGAGGCTTGAATTTTTTCTTCGGTTCTTTCAGCTTGGGAAATGTTGAGTGTGTTCTTCCCTTTACATACAGAGAATGGCAAAATATATACTATATACTAAAACCAATGTTTGACTGATGCTAAATAAGAACTGTATGTACTTATTCCAACTTACCTACAAATTTGATTTAAAGATAGACTTAAGAACAGATCTCATTCATAACCCTGGCACTGCCTACACTGAAAGAGCAACTGTGAAAGAGCAGCAAGGCCATTTTCCAGTTTGCATTTAAGAACACATAAAAACCACGCAGCCAAAATTGGTTATGTGTGGGAGCTGGAGAAAAATCAAAATGATGAAGTCCTTATCATCACCTCCCTCGGAGTGACTATAGGTGCTCCCCAGAGAAATTTCCGAAACAATTGAATTAGCCTCAGATGGTTTATGTCAGAAGCAGTTTGGCATAATTCTGACAGCTAATCCAGGCACTTCCAGGCAAAGCTTGAAGTCAGGACACCAAATTCAGTGTGAATAGAAAAATTTGGGAGCTGATGTTGTATTTGTGTGGACATTTGGAGGGTATCATTAGGGAAAGACATACTGTAAAGATACCATAGAGTTTTTCTTGGATTTTTAAATGAGTATGTTAGAACAACACTTTGAAATTTGTGGAGGTTGTTTCAGTAGTTGCTTCATAGCTTTAAAGATTAACAAGGAATCCATCTGAAGCCGCCTGATAATAACAACTAATATTTATTTATTGTGACTATTGACCTGGTGTTTAATCTTTAAGATACTTTTCCAAGGAGCCCAATGAACTTAAAAAAAAAAATTAATTAAAATGTGACGTGATATTCTACAAATTCTTAGTCATCTAGTGCTGCTATAACAGAAATACCACAGGTTGATGGCTTTAACAAACAGAAATTTATTCTCTCACTGTTTAGGAAGATAGAAGTCTGAATTCAGGGTGCCACCTCCAGAGGAAGGCTTTCTCACTCTGTTGGCTCTGGGGGAAATTCCTTGTTATCGATCTTCTCCTAATATAGGAGCTTCTCAACGCAGAGACTCCAGGTCCAAAAGAAATGCTGCTCCTGGCACTTATTTCTTGGTGGTAATAAGGCCCCTATCCCAAGTTTCAGGATTCCATTTCTTCCCAAGCAATGCCCTCACTTTAACTTCAGACACCTCTCAAGATTGGCAATTGCATTGGCATTGTAATTCAGCCACTCTTAAAGTAAGACTCTGGGTTTGATTTTCGGCAATATCAGCTCTGCTACTATAAGAAATAAGACTTTCTTTCAAGGCACAAGTGGAAAATTTGAGGTAGTTTATGCAGCTCTGAGCTTTGACTCTGAAGCCCTGAGCTCATCACTTTCTTTCACCAGTTTGTCTAGCAAAAGTAGGACCAACTAACTAGCTTCCTTATACTTCTCATTATGACAAAATGGCAGAAATGTATCACACATGCGATCACCGAGAGCCTCGCCTTTCACCAATATGAGCTGATATGGACTGGTATTGGCCATTTAGAATAAGACAATCATATGGTCTACTACACCAGGAATGACAGACTGAAGGGGAATAGTGTTGCATTCAACATAAAAAGAATATTTCAAGATCTATCATGAAGTACAACACTGTCAGTGATAGGATAGTATCCATACACCTACAAGGAAGACCAGTTTATATGACTATTATTCAAATTTACTCACCAAACACTAAGGCCAAACATGAAGAAACTGAAGATTTTACCAACTTCTTCAGTCCGAAATTGATGAAACATGCAATCAGGATGCATTGACAATTACTGGTGATTGGAATGGGAAAGTTGGAAACAAAGAAGAAGGATCGGTAGTTGGAAAATATGGCCTTGGTGATAGAAATTATGCCAGAGATCACATGATAGAATTTTGGAAGATCAATGACTTCTTCATTGCAAATACTTTTTTCAACAACATAAACGGTGACTATACACATGGACCTCACCAAATGGAATACCCAGAAATCAAATTGACTATATCTGTGGAAAAGCTCAGTCTCATCAGTCAGAACAAGGCCAGGGGCCGACTGTAAAACAGATCATCAATTGCTCATATGCAAGTTCAAGTGGAAGCTGAAGAAAATTAGAGTAAGTCCATGAGAGCCAAAGTACGACCTTGAGACCATCTCAAGAATAGATCTGATGCACTGAACACTAATGAAGTAAGACCAGGCATGATGTGGAATGACATCATACATGAAGAAAGCAAGAGGTCATTAAAAAGACAGGAAAGAAAGAAAAGACCAAAATGTATGTCAGAAGAGACTCTGAAACTTACTCTTGAACGTAGAGCACTAAAGCGAAAGGAAGAAATGATGACTTAAAAGAACTGAACAAAAGATTTCAAAGAGTGGCCCGAGAAGACAAAGTGAAGTATTATAATGATATGTGCAAAGACCTGGAGTTAAAAAACCAAAAGGGAAGAACACGCTCAGCATTTCTCTAGATGAAAGAACTGAAGAAAAATTCAAGCCTCAAGTTGCAATAGTTAAGGATTCTATGGGCAAAAATACT
The DNA here is from genome assembly GCF_000243295.1 of Trichechus manatus latirostris. Lineage (NCBI taxonomy): Eukaryota > Metazoa > Chordata > Mammalia > Sirenia > Trichechidae > Trichechus > Trichechus manatus. The sequence continues at coordinate 820,436 of NW_004444151.1, forward strand.
GAACGACACAGGAGGCATCAAAAGAAGATGGAAGGAATACACAGAATCACTGTACCAAAAAGAATTGGTCAACGTTCAGTCATTTCAAAAGGTAGCATATGATCAAGAACCAATGGTACTGAAGGAAGAAGTCCAAGCTGCACTGAAGACATTGGTGAAAAGCCAAGGCTCAAGGAATTGACGGAATACCAACTGAGACATTTCAACAAACAGATGCAGTGCTGGAAGTGCTCACTAGTCTATGCCAAGAAATTTGGAAGACAGCTACCTGGCCAACTGACTGGAAGAGATCCATATTTGTTTCTATTCCAAAGAAAGGTGATCCAACCAAATATGCAAATTATCTAACAATATCATTAATATCACACACAAATAAAATTTTGCTGAAGATCATTCAAAAGCAGTTGCAGCAGTACATGAACAGAGAACTTCCAGAAATTCAAGACAGCTTCAGAAGAAGACATAGAACGAGGGCTATCATTGTTGATCTCAGATGGATCCTGGCAGAAACCAGAGAATACCAGAAAGATGTTTACTTGTGTTTTACTGACTATGCAAAGGCATCTGACTGTGTAGATCATAACAAATTATGGATAACATTGCAAAGAATGGGAATTCCAGAATACTTAATTATGCTCATGAGGAACCTGTCGATAGATCAAGAGGCAGTCATTTGAACAGAACAAGAGGATACTGTGTGTTTTAAAACAGGAAAGGTGTGTGTCAGCATACTTATTCAATCTGCATGCTGAGCAAATAATGTGAGAAGCTGGACTATATAAAGAAGAATGGGGCATGAGGACTGGAGGAAGACTTTAACAACCTGTGATATGCAGGTGACACAACCTTGCTTGCTGCAAGTGAAGAGGACATGAAACACTTACTGATGAAGATCAAAGACTACAGCCTTCAATATGGATTACACCTCAACAAAAAGAAAACAAAAGTTCTCACAACTAGACCAATAAGCAACATCATGCTAACCAGAGAAAAGATTGAAGTTGTCAAGCATTTCGTTTTACTTGGATCCACAATCAATGCCTATGGAAGCAGCAGTCAAGAAATGAAACCATGCATTGCATTGGGCACATCTGCTGCTAATGACCTCTTTAAAGTGTTAAAAAGTAAAGATGTCCCCTTGAAGACTAAGGTGCGCCTTACCCAAGCCATAGTCTTTTCAGTCACTTCATATGCATAGGAAAGCTGGGCAATGAATAACGAAGACTGAAGAAAAAGCTATGCATTTGAATGATGGTGTTGGCAAAGAATATTGAATATACCATGGACTGCTAAAAGAACAAATAAGTCTGTCTTGGAAGAAGTACAGCCAGAATGCTCCTTAGAAGCAGGGATGGTGAAACTACGTCTCACACACTTGGGACATGTTATCAGGAAGGATCAGTCTCTGGAGAAGGACATCATGCTTGGTAAAGTAGCGGTTCAGCGAAAAAGAGGAAGATCCTCACTGAAATGTATTAACAAGGTGGCCGCAACAATGGGCTCAAGCATAACAAGGATTGTGAGGATGGTACAGGACTGGGAAGTGTTTCCCTCTGTTGTACGCAGGGTCGCTATGAGTCAGAACTGACTTGAAGGCACCTAACAACAACAATATGATATTAAAAATGATAATAAAGATATAAAGAACATTGGAATGAGAGTCAGAAATTCAGGTGCTGGTTCTGCCATCAACAACTACCAGTGTAACCCTGACATATTTCCACTTTTTTAGATACCAGTGTAAGGAGTTAAAGTGGAAAGGACTCTTAGAGATAACCTATTCAAATATGCCCCTGAAACCTTGGGGGGAAGTGTTTTCCCAAAGACATGAAGCTATTTAATGGCAGAGCTAGGATTAAAATCCGTATATTCAGTCTTCCTTTAGTTACTAAACTTCTAAATAATCTCTGTGGTTCCTTTCATCTCTAAAATCCTGTGATTGTAATTACTTCTTTTTTGCCACTTTATGTCTTTAAAATTTGTGTAGAGGATATATTCTTACTTTTCCCTACCCCTCCATTTTGCTGATATGGAAGCAGAGGCTTAGTGTTGGAATAATTTATTAGGTGTTGAGGAGTACGGTTAGGCCATTCTGAAACCAACGATACACGGTTCGTCATTCTCTGCTTTGCATATGCCCCCAAGAGGAGAATAATTCCTCTTGGAATATTTTGCACGGATAGCTAACCTTGAGCTGAACTCTGTACTCATATACCTAACCTCCTGCTTGCACACTACTAGTCACAGAAACCAAAAGGCAAATCAGGTTACCTACTCGTAGAGATGCCTACATGGCTCTCTTTTAAAGAGTAAGGGAGAGACACTAAGAAAGAGAGAGAGAGAGAGTCTTATACATATTTGGATTCTCAGCATCTGACCTAGTACTTGACAAATAGATATTACTGAATGCATAGAATTTCCTTCAACATAATACTAGAGTCTCTTGAAGTCTGTGTTTATTAGCTGTATTTTATAATTCCTTTGCAAAGCTTAGACAACTCCAATATAGGATTATCCATATCCATATCATAAAGAACTACCAAATAGTACCTCTACATTCCTATATAAGAGTTGGGCATTAAATCCCACCCCTCTATCTCCAGAAGTGTTTAGGATAATGGGCCCTCCTCTATCCTGAGGAGAGCAGTTATCCCTGAATTAAGCCTTATTTGCCCCTATTATTTCATTTCTTTCCAATGAAGGTACGTCAGGACTTAAGAGTGTGTTTTTCAATAAATCCAACCGGTTGCCATCAAATCAATTCTGCCTCATGGTGACACCTTTTATGTCAGAGTAGAACTGTGCTCCATAGAGTTTTCAATGGCTGATTTTTCAGAAATAGATCACCAGGGCTTTCTTTTAAGGCACCTCTAGGTGGACTTAAACCACCAACCTTTCAGATAGCAGCCTAACAGTTTAACCATTTGTACCACTCAGGGACTCTCTTTTTCAGTAACAATGGCTATAGCCATATTTTTATGCAAATAACATGCATGTTCAACCCCCTGGGCATTACTTTCATAAGCGTGCAATGTGAATTTGTTTTTAACATATTGCTGACTTCAATTTCTATTTCTGATCACATGGAAACTTCTCTTAAGGTAGGTATTATCAACTTAAATTAATAGAAACAAATGCACAGTTTCAATTGTTCACTTTTCAGTCACCAGGGGGAACACCAAACTCAATCCATGACGGCCATGGCCTCTACATTTATTATACAACTATGATCAAAAGTAACATTTTTGTACTATTTTTATACACATAAGCAGAAGATTAGAAAAAATGAACAGAATGATACGATTTACCTGTAATATGAGAGCGCAGGTTAATAAGGCCGAAATCCACTTCTGGAAATGTGACAAGGCATGCACGGTATATGCATGGGCACACTATGCCAGAACTGTTTTACTTAATTTCATCATTTCCACGTGTAGTATGTGTAGGGGCACCCTAGTGGCACGGTGATGATGAGCTTGGATGCTAAGCAAAAGGTCAGCAGTTTGAATCCACCAGCTCCTCCTCGGAAACCCTATGAGGTGCTTCCACTCTGTCTATAGGGTCGCTATGAGTCAGAATCAACTCGATGGCAATTGATTTGGTTTGAGTATATGTGTGGGTGTGTTATTTATATGGGTGCATTATTTACAGAAAAAATATGGTAGTAGAACATAAGGTTATTCTGGCTCTTGAGCTCACCATCTGAGACGTGGATTAGGAGGTGCCTGGGCATCAACGTGAGTCAGAATTGACTCAATGGCAATGGGTTTGGTTTTGGTTTGGGCATCAACATGTGCTATTTCACAGTTCCATTACACTCATTCTGTTTTCTGACACACAGCAAGGCACAGCATATGTTAGAAATGGCCCACTCCTCATCTGTGCAAGATTGACCAGCCTTTTCCAATCTTAGACACAGGCTGCAAAGTTATCCCCTGGCATATAACTTCTTAAGGTAGCAGGCTGAATTACCCACAGTGGGCCTTCCTGCATCCCCCGTGGGGCAGGGTTCTCCTTTCCCTTCTGAGTTAAGTTCTTCTTGTTATCTTTAAGATAACACATTAAGCCAAGTGCAGAGATAATGAAATATAAAGTAGTAGGTTTTCTAGCCTTTATCCACAGCCCTGTCAGAGTGTATTATCTGATAGATGGAGTTCAGAGCAAGTCAGTTAAATTTCCACTTATCAGAAACTGAGTGTGAAGTGTGGTAATGTTGCTAAGTGCAGAACAAAAATCTCTCTCTTTTGCATCCCATGACTGCTCCAGGCAACATTCTTGGAAACCTCTGACTAGGAAGGAAGAGAGGACCCTAGATATATACAGTGTGACAAGCCAGGAGGCTATGCTTCTCCGGTTAACGGTCCTATGAACGGCAGTTGCCTGTGGCTGTGACATTACCACACTTTGCTCAGCTTCAGAAAGGGAAATTTAACTGACGGCTGCTATGAACTGAAGCCACAGCTTCAGCCAGACAATACACCCTGACAATACTGTCAGGCAAAAAAGGCTGTGTTCCCATTGATTCCATCACATTAGAGACATATTACCCTGAGCAGTGTTTGTTCGAGGGTATATTGTGCACACTGTGGGAATATCAAAGGGAATGCACACTGATTTAGGCAGAAACAGGCCTCCAAGAGAAGAATCTTCGGAGTGGCCTGCCTGAAACACGCAGCATTTGACAAAGTGGAGAAGGCAAGGCCATTGATGGTAATTAAAACTTAGTTCTCTATCTGCATCAACTATGACCCGCTGGGTTTATTTGAGAGAAGAAACCAGTTCAACTGTCCCGAGAACAGCATTGAACCTCCCCTTCTCTTTATTACAGAAAGAGTAGCAGGTACTCCATAAACACACAAGGATTGAAAGAGTTATGAGAACTAAATAATCAAATCATCCTAAAATTGACTGAATACTTCATGCAGTTTGGAGATGTACAACTTCTCTAGAAGTTTCTCATTGTTTTAATATCATGTATCAGCACCTTTTACAAAACAATGATAAATCAACATTGCTATTTCAACCAACTAAATGCGAAACCAAATCCATTGCTGTCAGTCAAGTTGATTCCAACTCATAGCAACCCTACAGAACAGAGTAGAACTGCCCCATAGGGTTTCCAAGACTGTAATCTTTATGGAAGCAGACTGCCACATCTTTCTACCATGGAACAACTGGTGATTTTGAACCATCGACTGTTCAGTTAATGGCTGAGCACTTAACTATTTAACCACCAGGGCTCCCTTAATTGGGAAAAATTGAAAAAATTCACTGAGTGACGCAAAGGCAAAAAAAATTGGAGATTGTATTTTAAAAAGTTATAGACAGGGGAAGTCAGCACAACTGGACTAAACCAAAAGCTAAAAAGTTTCCTGAATACAACCAAAAACTTTGAGGGACAGAGTAGCAGGGGTGGTGGTCTGGGGACCATGGTTTCAGGGGACACCTAGGTCAACTGGCATAACAAAGTTTATTAAGAAAATGTCCTACATCCCACTTTGGTGAGTGGCATCTGGGGTCTTAAAAGCTAGCAAGCGGCCATCTAAGATGCATCAATTGGTCCTAACCCACCTGGAGTAAAGGAGAATGAAGAACATTAAAGACATAAGGAAAATATTAGCCTAAGAGACAGAAAGGGCCACATAAACCAGAGACTCCGTCAGCCTGAGACCAGAAGAACTAGATGGTGCCTGGCTACCACCAATGACCGCCCTGACAGGCAACACAACAGAGAATCCTTGACAGAGCAGGAGAAAAGTGGGATGCAGAACTCAAATTCTAGTAAAAACACCAGACTTAACGGTCTGAGACTGGAGGGACCCTGGAAGACAAGACTCCCAGATTGTCTGTTGGCCCAGAGCTGAAACCATTCCTAAGGCCAACTCTTCAGACAAAGATTAGACTGGACTACGTACGGGACATAAAGTGATATGCATGAGGAGTGTACTTCTTAGCTCAGGTAGATACATGAGACTAAATGGGAAGCTCCTGTTTTCCATCTATACAAGTTATGATAGTTATTACTAAACTTTTAACAAACCTGTTAAAATGTTACCAGTACCTAGGTAATATCTATAACCTTCCTTTCCCTTCACCTCCAAGTATGCCAGATAGGTGCCCATGTCTGCCTCAAACACATTCCAGGTATAGATCTTGGATTTTATTTTCCGGTTTTACTTTGATTTGTCAATGTGTTTATGTAGACCGGGGTAAAGACATATTGTTTGTGTGTTCACGTGCCTGTTCATAGTCACTTAGGATTAATAAAGTACAATCTCCAGTAATCCTTTCAGAGAGGATGTGCAAATAACAAATTTCCTGAATTCATAAATATCCAGAAATATCTATGTTTTACCCTCAAAAACAAATGCCATTTTGACCTGATATAGGATTCTAGGTTTAAAATCCTTTTCCTGCACAACTTTTATAATATTGCTTTATTTACTTCCAGTATCTAAAATGTCCATTGATAAGTTTGCAGTTATTCTGACTCTTGTTCCCTTGTAGATTGCTTCTTTCTTCTCTCTTGGAACCTTTATGATTTTCTCTCTAAAGTTTTAGCATCGAGTGAGTTTCATGTTACTAATTCTGTTTGAAACATTGGATCAGATGTTTTGTATATCTTAGAAATCATTTACAGATTCAACAACTATTCAAAGAGTACATGTTGTTTGTCAAGCACTATGGGATATAAAAATGAACAAGAGAAATGTAACTCTATCCTGGTTAGACCTACAAGTTTTCTGAGAGTGAGAGACATTAACCAAGGAATTAACAAATATGTACCTAATTATACTTTTGATAAGGGCTACAAAGGTAAACGACAACATAATATGAATGTAAAATGGCATGGCCCTTCATTCAAGCCATTTTATTTTATTTTTATAATGCCCTGTATTTGCTAATGTTCCTCACATACCTTTATACTAAGGGCTTGTATATAGGATGAAACTAACAAGGTTGAAAAATGAATGATCTCATGTTTTCAACCAACTTCAGGGGTGAGTAATAATATAATGAAGTTGACTCTGATGTGTGCTCTATAAAATGATTTCTCAAACCTCAAATGACCTTTCACCAGCTGCCTTATATTAAAGCCTGAAAGACATAGTAGTATGAGCGTTCATTTCCCACTTGTAAGACTGGCAAGTTTAAACGCTGTGACTTATTTTCCAATAGAGAAACAGTTTTTTTAAAAGGCTAAGAAAGAAAAAGCAGCAAGGAAGAATCTCAGTTACTCTCCAGCCTAAAAGTGAGAGATTAGTTGGGATAATTTTGCCCGAATTTCTTTGATTCTATGATTCAAACACTTAAGGTTAGGTGGCAACAGGGAGCTCAGAAGCCTGTCAAATATGATGTTTACCTGTGTTCTTTCTTTCTTATATCGTGAAAGCATTTTTCTAGAGGTATACTTGAATAGTGTTAGAATTAGGACAATGGGGAGTGTAATGAGGTCAATCTGTGGCAATGCCATTCCAGGATTCCTCAATCATATCTGTATTCAAATCAAGTTTTGCAGTTTAAATGTGGAACAGTGGCAACAAAGTACACAGTACGAGATCAGACAGCCAATTACTTCCTTTGCTTCATCTCCACGGCTGTTATCTATATGGTAAAATGAAACAGGTCACAAATAGAGAAATGAGTGTATTCGGCTTTTTTGCTTCCTCACTGGACAAAACCAGAGCAGTCATAAGGCAACATCAATTGCAACGTGGTGACAAAAATCCTGTAATTGTGACATAATCCATTTGTTGTTATTTAGACTATATCGGCAACTGATGAAGATCTCAGAGTTTTAAAATGTCACATACTTTTCTAATATTAAGTAATCATAATAATCTGTGCCCCATTGAAAAACAATTTTTCTTCCTCATTTAATAAGGGGAAAAGCAATTGGAGCAAACCCCTCAGTTTGTTCCATCTGTTATATTCCTGTGACTGCACTTCTTTCTTCTTTTCCCTTTTTTTCACAGATCAACAAGATAAACCTAACTGCCTAGCTGTAGAAAAGGATGAAAGAGGCTCCACTGTGAACTGAAGCTTCACTTGAGATGCCTTACACTGGCTGATGTTCGGAAATTAACATGAAACAGCACCAGAGGAAACAGAGGGATTCTTCAATGTTGTACAAAGGACCCTGTGGACTTTCCAAATGCCTGAGATCTCATTACTGACAACATTTTTTGCCTTCCAAGTTTTCACGTGGTGACCTTATGGCTGCCATGGGAGACAGATGCAGATTTCCTCTCCAGTGGAGTGGCAGGAGCTGAGTGAAAACCACAGTGTTTAAGAAGGCAAGCTGGGCACCACCAACATAATTAGGAAAGCTACTTGGGAGGACAGCGATGGACATCTAATGAGCTAGCAAGGATAAGGTGGAAAATGAGAGTGTGGTTATGTTTCAGAAGCACTGTTTGAGTTTTCCTTTAGGTAGGCTGAAAAACAAAATATCCAGCCTGTTGAAACCCTTCCAGAGTTTGGGGATTAAAAGCTCTAAGGAAACTTATGCCACTGCAGAAAAGGAAGAGAGAGAAGAATGTGCTGCTTTCAGTGACTGTGTTTGATTACTACTCTTTTGACCCAAATTCACTTCGAAGGCAGCATCAGTGACAGCAGGAAAGAGTCACAAGAAATGTTTTTAATGATTTCATTATAGAATCCGAGATTTCAGGCAGACTATGTGACATATTCTGACGATAGTTCAAGAAAGAGTTTAGAAACAAGAATCCAATTTTAAAAAAGCAACTATCACAAGATAAAGGATTCTATTCGTCATTGTAAGTTAATACCCCTACGAAAATGTCAGAGTCTCTGGGTGGTGCAAATGCTCAGCAGCTAATTGAAGGGTTGGAGATTCAAGTCCACCCAGAGGCACCTCAGGAGAAAGGACTGGCAATACTTCTGAAAAATCAGCCATTGAAAATCCTATGAAGCAAAGTTCTACTCTGACACACATGGGGTCACCATGAGTCAAAGTCTACTCTATAGCAACTAGTTTTTTATAAAAATGCCACAGACCCTGTAATGATGTAAAATTGTTATTATTAAATAATAGCTTGGACAAGTTGCCAAACTTCTCTAAGTTTACCTAAGCACCTTATCTATTAAAAGATAATAATACTAGTCTCTACTTAAGAGATTTTTCTAGGAGAGTTAACCAAAATAATGCATATAAAACAGGTAAAAGATTACTGGTCCATAACAAGGAATGCTGTTGTTATCAGAGATTACGAGAACTTAAACTAAGGCAGTAGTAGTGGCAATAGAGGGAAACATGATGATATTTGAGAAATACTTAAGTCGTAAAATTAGAAAAATTAGAGATTCATTGGGTATGGGTTCAATGGAAAAGGAGGACTCAAAGATAATTCACAGAATTTAGCACTGATAGCTGAGTGGATAAAATGTCATCAACTGAAATGAAGAGTAACAAAAATGAAAAAGTTTTAATGAGGAAGTTGATGATGACTTCAAGTTGGGAAATCCTGAAGTCCCCATGGATTCTCCAGGGATGGACAACAAAGTGCCTGGTTTTAGAAGACGAAAAACTCTTTAAGGAGACAAAAATGATTGGTACAAGAAGCATGTGGAAAATCTGGTGAGTGTGGTGACATGGAAACAAAGGATTAGAAAAGGTGATGGATAGAATGATTTAACCAGATTAAATGCAACAAAAAGAGGAAGAAAACATATTACAGACAGAAGGAACAGCATGCATAGAAGCCTGGAGAACAGAAAAGGGGTCTTGTGGTTAACACTTACAGGGCAAGTTACAAGACAGCAGAGATGTCACTTTGAGGACTAAGGTGCATCTGACCCAAGCCTTGCTATTTTCAGTCGCCTCATATGCATGCGAAAACTGGACAATGAACAAGGAAGACCAAAGAAGAACTGACGCCTTTGAATTATGGTGTGAGCAAAGAATATTGACTATACCGTGGATGGCCAGAAGAACAAACAAAATCTGTCTTGGAAGAAATACAGCCAGAATGCTCCTAAGAAGTGAGGATGGCGAGACTTCATCTCATGTACTTTGGAGGGATCAGTCCCTGGAGAAGGACATCACAACTGGTAAGGTAGAGGGTCAGCGAAAAAGAGGAAGACTCTCAACAAGATGCATTGACGCAGTGACTGCAATGATAGGCTCAAGCGTAGCAATGATTGTGAGGATGGCGCAGGACCGGGCAGTGTTTTGTTCTGTTATACACAGAGTTGCTATGAGTCAGAATGGGCTTGGTAGCACCTAACAACAAGAGTGATGTTTTTGTCACTTACAAACAAAATGAGTCCTAACTAAATCAGATAGAACTACTTAAAGTATGGTTAAAATTATTTTCTAAGGACAAATATTATAAATCAAGACTTTAAATAAGAATGCCACCTCAAGTATTACTGTCTTAGAAATTTGAAATCATGCAATAAAAATATTGCAAACAACTTACAGAACCCTCTCAAAAGACACTGACTGTGACATTAATTCAAGAGGCATCTTTGCTTGTACAGGGATTTCTGTGTTGAAGATTGTTACAGAAAAATTAGACATATTTTAAAAGAAACAATTTTTTTTTAAGGACTTGTAAGGGTTTTTGTTTGTTCCTTAGATGATTACAGAATATATGAACATGTTGGTAAAATTTTGAAAATGCAACCTAAATTGTGACATAAACAACAAAAAAAAACCCAAACCTGGTGCCTTCGAGCCTGTTTCGCCTCATGGCAATCGGAGATGGACAGAGTAGAACTGCTCCATAATGTTTCAAAGGCGGTAAATCTTTACGGAAGCAGACTGCTACATTTTTCTCCCAAAGAGCAGCTGATGGGTTCAAACCACCAACCTTTCCGTTAGCAGCCAAGTGCTTTAACCACTGCACCACCAGGACCCCGTGTATAAACAACATTGTTATTTAATTATTCATGTTTTGAATGCCTGCTACTCCACGCCCCTTACTTAGCTGCCAATGTGAGATCTGCCGTGTTTGGCTTGCCCCATGATGATAAGGTCATAAGACAGGACAGTTGCTACCATTGCAATTCACTGCCATTCTGGTTGAGATAGGAAGTTACCAAAGTATAGCTTTTCCAATAAATGTGGCCAGTTCTATAAAGATCACACCTTGCTGAGACAAGAAAAAAGGGAGTACCCAAGTGTTTTTTGGTTTGTTTGTTCGTTCGTTGGGGAGGGGGCTGTTTTGTGTTTTCCTTTTCCTTCAAACTAAACACGAGGAGCTACAACAGACTTGGAAAAATTTTCTTACGTTACTTCTCATCTTATTTTAGGTCAGAATAAAATCTCTAGAATTAAACTGTGCTTCCCATACCTTTTGCCATTGAGTTGATTCCGACTCATATCGACCCCATGGGACAGAGTAGAACTGCTACATATGGTTTCCAAGGCTACTATCTTTAAGGAAAGAGACTGCCGCATCTTTCTCCCACAGAGCAGTTGATCTTTAAAACTGCTGACCTTCCTGAATACAATCAAACACTTCTGAGGGACAGAGTAGCAGGGGTAGGAGTCTGGGGACCATGCTTTCAGGGGACATCTAGGTCAATTGGCATAACAAAGCTTATTAAGAAAATGTTGCGCATCCTACTTTGGTGAGTGGCATCTGGAATCTTAAAAGCTTGCAAGCGGCCATCTAAGATGCATCAGTTGGTCCCAACCACCTGGAGTAAAGGAGAATGAAGAACACTAAAGACACAAAGAATGTATTAGCCCAAGAGACAGAAAGGGCCACATAAACCAGAGACTGCATCAGCCTGAGACCAGAAGAACTAGATGGTGCCTGGCTACCACCAATGACCACCGTGACAGGGAACACAACAGAGAGTCTCTGATGGAGCAGGAGAAAGGTGGGGTGCAGAACTCAAATTTTGGTAAAAAGACCAGGCTTAATGGTCTGACTGAGACTGGAGGAACCCCAGAAAGCATGGCCCCTGGATTCTCTACCAGCCCAGAACTAAAACAATTTCTGAGGCCAGCTCTTCAGACAGGGATTGGACTGGACTGTGGGACATAAAGTGATACGTGAGGAGTGCGCCTCTTAGCTCAAGTAGATACAAGAGATTACATGGGCAGCTTTTGTCCGGAGGTGAGATGAGAAGGCAGAGAGGGTTAGGAGCTGGCTGAATGGACATGGGGAATCAGGGGGTGGAAAGGGGGAGTGTGCTGTCACAGTATGGGGAGAGCAATTAGAGTCACATAACAATGTATGTATAAATTTTTGTATGGGAAAAAATGAAAAAAATTTTAAAAAACTGCTGACCTTTTGGTTAGTAGCCGAGGTCTTAACCACTACGCCATCAGAACTCCTTAAGCTGTGCTTAGTGTCCAAAAATTCAGTGAAACAAACAATGTGGATGAGAGTAAGGGTTCTGGAAGACTAAGTTATTTCATTTCTTTCAAGAGAATATAAATCCTTCATTCCTTCAATTAGGTTTGGCCATGTGAGCTACTAGACCGCTGGAAATGACTCATTAATGTCAATTTAATTCATCATAAATTGAGTCTTAATTTTGTATCAAGACCAGTGCTAGAACCTGAAATTAAGAAGCTAATTAAAATATAGTCCCTATGTACAAAAAACTCATATTCTCATGCAGAACACACACATGTAAACAATACAGGGTGGTAAGAGCTTTAACAGGGATATGCACAGAAGAAACAGGGAAGGAGAATCTTGAGCTGATCTTTAGACTGAGAAGTTTGCTAGAGCGGGGGTGTTCTAGGCAAAGAAATAGTATGTGCAAAGGCTTAAGGTCAAAACTCAACGTAGTTTATTTTGTGAAGTATAAACAGGTTTTTATTGCCACTATGTGATATACATTGAGAACTAGTTAGACACAAGACTGGAAAGGAAGTCAGGGTCCAGATCAGGAAGAATCTTTGTGTTGTATAATATTTGGGGACTGTATTCTTAGAGAATGTAGAAATTAAGCTAATAACAAAATATAAAAGTACATGTAAGGCTTTTCTTTCACCATTATTTATTCTGGTAAAAAAAATCATCAAGAAGACATTGGTTAAAGTTATTGTCCATCCGTGTTAATGATAAACTATGTTGTTGTTAGCTACTGTCAAGTCAATTCTGACTCATGGTGGCGCACTGTGTGCGCAGTAGAAGCCACTGTGTCAGTCCATCTCATTAAGGGTCTTCCTCTTTTTCGCCAGCCCTCTACTTTACCAAGCATGATGTCCTTCTTGAGGGACTGGTTCCTCCTGATAACATGTCCAAAGCATGTAAGACGTAGTCTCGCCATTCTTGTTTCTAAGGATCTTGCGTGTTACTGTGATGCTGGAAGGTATGCCACCAGTATTCAAATACTAGCATTATCAACCCGTGGCGGACAGGTTTCAGCTGAGCTTCGAGACTAAGACAGACTAGGAAGAAGGACCTGGTGGTTTACTTCCGAAAAGAATTAGCCAGTGAAAACCTTATGAATAGCAGCAGAACATTATTATTTTAGGTGGTTAAATCTGAGTTGATATTTTTTACTCTTTCCTCCTACTTCCTAAGCTTTTAAAAAATGAGCAGGCACTATTTTTATAAGGAGAAAAAATAATAAAGCCATTGTCATTTTCATTTTTGTAAAATATTTAGAAGGTAGATTTGGCCCTCAGGGGCTTTGATTTAGTAGTGTATGAAGTTAAAAAATATGCTTATAAAAAGATGACACTGCAAAGTTTTAAGTGATTCATGCGTTGTTTCCAAAAAATGCTCATTTGATCTCACCATAATATATCCAGTCACCAAAGCCAGAAATCTGGGAATTGTTCTTTACTCTTTTAATCAAGTCCCCTCCCACATCCAGCCATCCACTAAGTTCAGACAACTGTATTTACAGAGTATTTATGATGGCTGTTCCCTTCTCCTTGTTACCATTATGATTGTTCTAGTTAAAATATTCACTATTTCATTGCTGGCATAGCTTCCTATTTATTCTCCTTTCCAACATTCTTGCCCTGATAAAAGTTAACTCCTGACATGGACAACTAAATACGAAACTGACCATTTCACTCCTGTGCTTAAGCCTTTTTTGGGTCACATTTTCCATGGCATCGAATCTGGATCATTAATGTGAGACAGAAGATTCTTCATACCCTGGTCTCTGAATTCTTTTACAGCTTCATTGTTCACAAATCCCTACCCAATACTTCATGTGTCAATAACCCTTCCTGCTGGTAGCCGACAGTAACACCAGGCTATTTCTTATACCCATGGCTTTGCTTTTGCTGCCCGCCCCCAATTTCTAGAATATTCTGCCTCATCTTCATCAAGCCTAGTCATCATTTAAGACTCATCTCAATTATAACCGTTTCTTAATCCTACTCCCACATCTACCTTAACTCAAGCTGGATTTCATATCTTTCCTTGTTATTTTATTAAAATATCCTGTCTAGACCTCTATTACTAACATATTATTTTAAGTTGTCTGTTTATATATATGCCTCAACCCACTAAACAAATCTCATTAAGAAAAAATACTGAATCGATCTAGTTTGTATTCCAGTCCCTAGTACAAAGCCTGGTTCACTGAAAAAACAAAAAGTAAATGAAAGAACATTGAAAGTGTTTATAGTAGCATGAACAATTAATTAACCCTTCACTCAGAAAGTGTTCCTTCAGTTGTTCTTAAGGATAGGCAAAGGGGTAGGCAACTAAGGAAGGTAATTCCAGATAAGATGGATGGGGACAGTTTGTACCAAATCATCAAAGCTAAAATGTACAAACATGTTCAGAGAAGTCTCACTGTAACTGGAGCTGAATTATTTGTTCAGATGAAAATGTTGGGGAAAGTCCTGTAGAGTTATACTAAGAAGCAATACCCTACACTGAAGAGAATAAGGAGACATTACATAATTCTGAGTACCTAATGTGATAATGATAAAAAATACATAAAAACTACCACATGTTGATCATTCCAAAATGGAACTGTCAGAGTGCAATAATTTAAATTAAATAAACATGTTTTTAAAATAGTTTAGACCTGAATTATGGCGATGAGACTAGGAAGAAAGTGTTGCATGTGATTAGGAAGATAATAATAGTAATAATAACTGGTAGAATTTTGTAGCTGGATGAATGTGAGCATCTGAGGCAAGGGAAAAATAAAGGAGGGTGGTAAAATGTTCAAAACAGAGAGGGAAATGATGTCACTATTGCAAAGAATAGGGATTTCTAAAGCAAACCAATATTAGGGAGGCAATAAAGAGGTTTCATTTCTCCCATATTAAGATTAAAGTGACTGTGACATATCCAAGGGAAAATGTATAGCAAGTTGTTAAAAATGTGGGACTGGATCTTTAAGAGCAGGACAGGACTGATGATAATAAGCTAAAAGATCATATCCATAAAATCAAACTAAATTACCATTGCACACCTACTAGGACAGTTACAATTAAAATTACAGGCAAGGGATTCAAAACATTTCAAGCAGTCAGTGGGATACATCAATTGGTTCCATCACATCCAGAGCAAAAGAGAATGAAGAAAACCAAAGTCTAAAGGACTAATAGACCACATAAACCACAGCCTCCACCAGCCTGAGACTAGAAGAACTAGATGGTACCCGGTTACCACCACCGACTGCTCTGACAGGGATCACAATAGAGGGTCCCAGACAGAGCAGGAGAAAAATGTAGAACAAAATTCAAATTGACGAAAAAAGACCAAACTTACTGGTCTGATAGAGACTGGAGGAACCCCCCGTCTCTTATAGAGACTATGGCCCCTGGACATCCTGCTAACTCAGAACTGAAGCCAATCGCAAAGTCCACCTTTCAGCCAAAGATTAGACAGGCCTATAAGACAAACACAACACATGTGAGGAATGTGCTTCGTAGTTCAACCAAGTATGCCAGACCAAATGAGCAACACCTGCTCAAAAGCAAAGGAAGGGACAGGAAAACTGGACAAATGGAGCCTAGAAATGGGGAAAGTACAGACACAATGCAGGTATTGCAACCAATGTCTCAAAACAATTTGTGTGTAAATTTTTGAATGAGAAACTAATTTGCACTGTAAACTTACCTAAAGCACAATAAAATAAAATAAAAAAGAATTACCTAGGAAGTTAAAAAAAAAAAAACAGCTTGACCTGACACAAGACCAATTAAATCAGATAATCTCTGCACACATAACAGGATTTTAAAAATCTCCCAAGTGATTTTAGTGTGCAGCCAAGGTTGAGGACCACAAGTTAAAAGAGATTGTGATTGTAAGGCGAGGTGGTTTTGACACCTTTTTTTGTAATTTTTTGCACTGTTTGAAATTATTTTTCTAGAATAATGAGTCTATCTCAAAGAAAAAACTAGTCCACAGGACTAATATCCCACACAAACCACAGCCTCTTCTAGCCTGAGACCAGAAGAACTAGATGGTGCCCGTCTACCACTATGGACCATTCTGATCAGGGACACAATAGAATGTCCTGGATAGAATAGGAGAAAAAATGTACAACAAAGTTCAAATTCCCAAAAAAAAAGGCCAGACTTGCTGGACCGATAGGGACTGGAGGAACCCTGAGACTATCACTTTAAAATACTCTTTGAACTTGGAACTGAAGTTACTCCTAGAGGTCACCTTTCAGACAAATAATAGATTGGCTTATAAAACAAACAATATCACCTGTGAGTAATGTGTTCCCTTAAACAATCAACTATATGAGACCAAATGGTCAAAATTTACCCAAAAGCAAAGATGCGAAGGCAAGGAGAGGAAGTGAAGTTAGATCAATGGAAACAGAACAAATAGAATGGCAATAATGAGAATGTTGATACATTGTGAAAATTATAACCAAAGTCACAGAGCAATTTGTATAAAAAATTGTTAAATAGGGACCTAATTTGCTGTATAAACTTTCACCTAAAACCCAATTAAATATTTTTTTAAAAAAAGACAAAACCAAGTATTGACAAAGATGGGGACAAACTGTAACTCTCTTACATTGCTGCTGGGAATGTAAAATGTTGCAAATGCCTTTGAAAACACTTTGGAAGTTTATTCAAACATGAAATATAAACTTACCATGTGATCTCACAATTCAATTTTTAGGAAAACAAAACAAACAAACAAAAAAACCTGCTGCCGTTGAGTCGATTCCAACTCATAGCACTCCTAAAGGACAGAGGAGAACTGCCCCATGGGGTTTCCAATGAGTGGCTGGTGGATTCCAACTGCTGACCTTTTGGTTAGCAGCCGAGCTCTTAACCACTGTGCCACCAGGGCTCCAATTCTTAGGAAGGTACCCAAGAAAAAGGAAAATATGCATTCCCACAAAGATTCGTACACAAATGTTCATAATAGCCCCCAAAATATTCATAATAGTGTCATTCATAATAGCCCCAAAATGGAAAAATCCAAACTTTCATCAACTGGTGAATGAATAAACAAAATGTAGCTGTCTTAGGATGGTTTCTCTAGAGAAGCAAAATCAGTGACGTGTATATATAAATATGTATAAAGAGATTTATTTCATGGAAATGGTTCACACAATTGTGAAGGCTGGCAAGTCCCAAATCCGAGGGTCAGGTGGCAGGCTGGAGGCTTCTCCAGACTCAAGTGGTAGCAGGACCTGACAAACCCAAAATCTGCAGGATAGGCAGCAGGCTGCTCATATCAGATCACAAAATGGAGGATGACTACATAATACCTGCCAAATCACTGAGAATCATGGCCTACCCAAGTTGACATATAACATTAACCATTACAGTAGTATATGCATTGTCTTAGTTATCTACTGTTGCTATAACAGAAACACCACAAGTTGATGGCTTTAACAGAAACTTATTGTCACACAGTTAGGAGACTAGAAGTCTGAATTCAGGGTTCTGGCTCTAGTGGAAGGCTTTCTCTCTCTGTCAGCTCTGGAGGAAGGTCCTTGTCTCTTTTGAGTTTCTGCTCATGAGCAATCTTCATATGTCTTGGCATCTATCTTTCCCATCTCTCCTTTGCTCACTTGTTTAATCTCTTTCATATCTCAAAAGAGAGTAACTCAAGCTAAACCCTACATCTTGGGTGAAGGGTGAGACAGTACACAATACAGGAGAAACTAGCACAACTTGTACTAGGAAAGGTCATGGAAGCCCCACAGACACATCCAAACTCCCTGAGGGACTGAATTGCTGGTCAGAGGGCTGTGGGGACCATGGTCTCGGGGAACATCTAGCGCAATTGGCATAACACAGCTTATAAAGACAATGCTCTACATTCTACTTTGGTGAGTAGTGTCTGGGGTCTTAAAAGCCTGTGAGCGGCCATCTAAGATACTCCACTGGTCTCAT
>NW_004444151.1:839165-875813 GCF_000243295.1 Trichechus manatus latirostris
GAGAAGTTAGAGGGTTAATATGTTGTGGGGTTGTTAACCAATGTCATAAAACAACATGTGTATTACTGTTTCATGAGAAAGTATTTGTTCTGTAAGCCTTCACCTGAAGTACAATAAAATATAAAAAAAAAAAGATACACCCTACAATAATCCTGCCTCATTAACATAATGAAGACAACTCATTCCCAAATGAGTTATAACCACAGGCATACTGTTGTTAGGTGCCATCAAGTCCCTTCTGATTCATAGTGACCCCATGTACAACAGAATGAAACACTGCCCGGTCCTGTGTCTCCACACAATTGGCACTATGTTTGAGCCCATTTTTGCAGCCACTGTGTCCATCCATCTCGTTGAAGGTCTTCCTTTTATTCACTGACTCTCTACTTTACCAAGCATGATGTCGTTCTCCAGGGACTGCTCCCTCCTGATAACGTGTCCAAAGTACGTGAGACATAATCTCTCCATCCTCGCTTCTAACGAACATTCTGGCTATACTTCTTCCAAGACAGATTTGTTTGCTCTTTTAGCAGTCCGTGGTATATTCAATATTCTTTACAAACACCGTAATTCAAAGGCATCAATTCTTCTTCGGTCTTCCTTATTCATTGTCCAGCTTTCACGTGCATATGAGGTTAGGATTTACAACACATATTTTTGGGGGACATAATTCAATTCATAACATCCATATACAGAAATATTACACAGCAATAAAAAAGGAAAGAATTATACATACATGGATGAACTGCAAAAATATTATGCTAAGTAAATGAAGCCAGGCACAAAAGACTACATATGTCATCTTTCTGTTTTTCTGAAATGTTTGGAAGAGGCAATTTTATAGAGAGAGAATGCAGGTTAGTGACTGCATTGGATTGTAGGTGGGAGCAGAATGGAAGTGAAAGAAATATGCTATATCTGGGTTGGGGTGATGGTTACAACTGACAACGAGTGAATTTTATGGCATGTAAACTATATTTCAATAAAGTTCTTAAAAATCATATTCTTGATAATGGGAGCTGAAGTCTAGGAAGTTGCTGCAACCTCAAAAAAGAGAGTTAGGGAGAAGAGATGAGGGCCAAGAGTTAAATTGGGAAGGTATTTTCAGTTTGGAAGATGGGGAGAAGATGAACTAATGTCAAAGACAAAGGGCAAACTGAGAAATTAAAAAAAAACAAAAACGAATGAAATGTGGAGTTAAGAAATCTATAGAAGGAGATAGTTTCTTTTTTTTTTTTTTTAAGTTCTGTGTAACAACATTAAATACTACAGAGAGAGAAAGTAGCATAGGGACTCAGAAGAACACATTGGATTTGGCAGCTAGAATGTAATTTGTGAAATTCAACTCAAAAATAAAGATGGAAGCAAAAAAATAATTAGTAAAAGAAAGAAATGTAGAGTTATAAATTCAAGAACTGGTTTTTAGAAACAACCAACAAAACAGATATTTGAAAAAGCAAAAGACCCAAATATATAACCAAAGGTATACAGAAAAAGAATATAACCACAGACACATAAAAATGATAAAATATTTTCTTAATTATTTTACTATTACATAAAATATTATCCTGAATAAAATTTAATATCTCAAAGACACAGTTGATTCTTCCAGAAAAAAATATAGATTTCCAAAAGTGACTCTAGATGTGATTTAAAAGTTGTTGCTATACGGTAATTATGTAAAATAGGAAAACAACTGCTTAAAATTGCCTCCAAAAACAAGAAGGGCCGGAATTTCCAGCAAGATGGAGGCACGAGTAGCGGCAAAAGAAGTAAGCAGAAAATGACAAAACCAACACTGTCAGAACTCTGGAAACCAGTCAAAGGGTTGCAGCAACTAAACAAACATGGAATCAAGAAAAAGGCAATATAGAAATGGTAGGAAAGCTTTGATTTTCTACTGGACTCCACACCATCCCCTCCCCTGCTTAGCATGCAGTAGTGGCCCATACTCCCAGAGAAGGAACCTGATCTCAGCTCTGTGGAAGCAGAGCAATTTTATTGGCAGATTATTGTGTGGGTCTATGCTAGCCTGTCTTCTGTGGTCTGCCTGAAGGACTGATGCAAGGCGCTCCTCTCAGCTGGGCCTGTCTTGGAGATCACAGGGGGCAGAGAGGCAGCAGGGAACTATTTAAAGCTGTAATTACCTGTAACTGCCTGGGGCTAAAGAGTGCTATTGAGGCATATAGTGTGGAGCCCTGGTGGCCAGTGGTTATGAGCGTGACTGCTAATCAAAAGGTCAGTAGTTCAAATCCACTAGGTGCTCCTTGGAAATCCTATGGGGCAGTTCTACTCTGTCCTATAGTGTCACTATTAGTTGGAATGGACTCAGTGGCAATGGGTTTGAGTTTTTTGGTCTGGTAACGTCTGGAAGGAGACAGACGAATTTCTATCGCGTTTTTTGCAGAAATGGACAAGTCAGTCCTCAAATTGACATGGAATTGCTTGGGGCTTTGAATAGCCAAAACGATCCTGAAAAAGAGGAACAGAGTAGGAGAACTCAAGCTTCCTGATTTTCAAATGTACTATAAAGCTACAGTAATCAAAACAGTGTGGTGTTTATATAAGCATAGGCATGAAGACCAATGGAATAAAACTGAGAGCTTAGAAATAAACGTATACATTTTTGGCAAATTGATTTTTGACAAGACATCTAAGTTCATCCAATGGTAAAAGAACAGTCTCTTCAACAAATGGTGCTGGGGCAACCAGAACTCCACATGCAGAAGAAAAAAGTGGGACACATACTTCATACCACATATGAAAATTACCTCAAAATGGGTCAGTAACCTAAGTATAAGAGCTAAAAACCTAAGATTCTTTGCAAAGAGAGCTTTGTGTAGTTGAATGTTATAATAGCAATAAATGAAATTCTAAGCAAAGAACTTTTAATACATAATAATTCTTGAATTCTAATTATTAGAATTAGCAAGATTGTTAAAAAAAAAATTCAAAAGTCATTCTAATATGTATGAGATATGTTATAATGTACAGGGGCTTTCTTTTATTATCTACTATACTCATGTTTAGAAAACTTGCAGGGAAAAAACAAACAAACAGACATTTCATAGAAAGGGACCAAATGATTAATGGAATGGAATATAGAACCCAGAAAAGGTTAGATTAATTATAGCTGTTAAACTACTGGAAAAGTGAAGGTTTATGGTATAACATGATCAGTGACTTCAAGTAAATAAAATTTTTGTTTGTTTTTAATGAAGGAGTG
The DNA here is from genome assembly GCF_000243295.1 of Trichechus manatus latirostris. Lineage (NCBI taxonomy): Eukaryota > Metazoa > Chordata > Mammalia > Sirenia > Trichechidae > Trichechus > Trichechus manatus. The sequence continues at coordinate 842,392 of NW_004444151.1, forward strand.
ATGGTTAAGATTGTATGTCTACTTGGGTAGACCATTATTCTCCGTGTTTTAGTAGTTGTGTAATGCTGTGATCACCCCCGTGATGGACTCTGCTGAGTGGTACTGGCAGAAGCGGGGCCTGTGGCAGCTCACCGCTCTCTTAGTTTCATCTCTCTGACTTCTGCCGGTTACCTTCTGCCTGCTCGCCTTGCCAAGGTTTTTGGCTTTTTCCAGACTCAGCAGCTGCCTCTTGTTGCCTCACCTCCGGTTCGTGGGACTTGAGCTAGCAGCTTACCTGTTGATCTCAGAATTCGTCGAACTTCTCAGCCTGCAAGCAAGAGCCCGGTTCCCCGAACTGCTGACCTTGGGTCCGCCAGCCCCTGCAGTTACATGAATCAGGAGAAACCTGATTGTCTTGTCTGCTGATCTTGGAATTCACTGACCTTCACAGCCTGTGAGTGGGAGCCCCTCTCCGACCTGCTGACCTTGGGTCCACCAGCTTCTGCAGCTACGTGAACTGGGAGAGGCCTCTACCCTGATCTTGGGACTTGGGACGTTTTAGCCTCTACAACTGTGTGAGCTATTTCCTTATATATAAATCTCTCTATGTATATATTTATACGCTTTACTGGTTTTGCTTCTCTAGAGAACCCAGCCTAAGACAAAGGAGGGATTACTTTTTATCCTTCCTGAGAGTTCCAAAGGAGTAAAGGTGTTTACATGAAAGCAAGATAGATTTGGATTGGCTTCAGATAAATTTCTTGATAATAATTGATACAACATAGTGAATACTAAGGGAAATTAAATTTAACCCAACCCACCTTCAAGAAGAGATTTGTGTTGAATTTTGCTCTTGGCTACCTTTGTTTTTACCACAGCCTTCAGTATGGATTACACCTCAGCATAAAGAAAACAAAAATCCTCACAACTGCATAAATAAGCAACATCATGATAAATGGAGAAAAGATTGAGGTTGTCAAGGATTTCATTTTACTTGGATCCACAATCAACACCCATGGAAGCAGCAGTCAAGAAATCAAAACATGTATGACATTGGGCAAATCTGCTGCAAAAGGCCTCTTTAAAGTGTTGAAAAGCAAAGATGTCACCTTAAGGACTATGGTGCACCTGACCCAAGCAATGGTGTTTTCAGTCACCTCATATGTATATGAAAGCTGGACAATGAATAAGGAAGACGGAAGAAGAATTGACACTTTTGAATTGTAGTGTTGGCAAAGAACACTGAATATACCATGGACTGCCAAAAAAACAAACAAGTCTGTCTTGGAAGAACTACAACCAGAATGCTCCTTAGAAGCACGAATGGCGAGACCCTGTCTCACATACTTTGGACATGTTATCAGGAGGAATCAGTCCCTGGAGAAGGACATCATGCTTGGTAGAGTAGAGGGTCAGTGAAAAAGAGGAAGACCCTCAACAAAATGGATTGACACAGTGGCTGCAACAATGGGCTCAAGCATAGCAACAACTGTGAGGATAGCACCGGACCGGGCAGTGTTTCATTCTGTTGTCCGTGGGGTCACTATGAGTTGGAACGGACTCGACGGCAACTAACAACAACAACAACAACCTTTGTTTTCAGGCACATGCAGGCGAGAGTAAACTCGGCTTTGTATATAGGATATACTACATTAAGAAAAGAGGTTTTCTGGAAATCCCAAATCCAGCATTTGCTAGCTGTGAGACCCCATGCAAGTTACTTAATCTTTTTGAGGTTCAGTTTCTTTATATGCAAAATAAGGGTAATAATGCCTTCCTATGACATTCATTTAGCTACAATTGTTTATGCACACATATACGCATACTTACACACATGTGTATATCATATTTTATAGTGCCGAGCCCCCAATAGGCATTCAAGAAATGGTAATTCGATTAAAACGTATTATTTCATGTTCTAAATTTCTCCAGGTAGTCACTGTGCAAACTTTGGTAGCTGTGTTTGCCCATTTAGAATAAAACAGAAAGTACACTTGGGCTTTACAATAGAAATGATCCTGAAAGCTTACTTATAAAATAGTTATTTATAAACTTCAAACCTCCGTCTTTCACATACATTAAAGAACCTTGTTATCTAAATAAATCTGAGCAAAAGTTATATCCTAATGGGGCCTCAAGTCTACAAATTAGTCTTAAACACTTTAGAAAAAAAAAGTGTGTGTGTGTGTGTGTGTGTGTGTGTGTGTGTGTGTGTAGATAGATAAAGAATGAGAAAACAAATGTGTTAAAATATTGACATTTGGGGAATTCGGGTAAAGCATACATGGGATTTTTTTGCAAATTTTGTGCGTGTCTAAATTTTTTCCCAATAAAAAATGTATTTTAAAAATAATTTCACCCTATGTACCTGTGAAACTAGATTTTCCATATGTTAGTTTTCCTTTTAGAGTAGGTAGTACATGTCTTGTAAGCATCAAATGAGCCAGGTACAGAAATATTTTTAATCTAGGGTAAGAAGAACCTAGATTGGCTAGACTGTTGTTTTGTTGGTGGCGGTGATGTTGCCAGAAACCAGATGTTTCCTAGAGCTCTGGAGAAATTAACCTTCCACCTCTTATATGTGAGTCCTTGCAGATACTCTATAAGTCAGCTGTCCTGTGGGTCAGATGACCTACAGGTCAAATTCCCTATGGTAGAATAGAGGTTTCAGAGAATGCACCAAAAGAAACCTTTTCTTTGTGACTCCATACACCCTAAAATGTCCAAAGTATGTTTGCTCTTTAGAAATCTTAAATGGAACTTGTGTAACAGAACCGGAGAACAAGTCTGATAAGAACACCTACTACTTGATATTTTTCCTTTCCTTTCCATTTATCTTATTGCTCACTTTAGCTTATTCGAGGGCAGTCTAAATACCACCCTTGCATTGTATTACCGTTTATACTATTTTTGTGATTTTAAATGCACCAATTTGTTTCTTTTCCTCTTTCCTCAAAATCAAACTAAGTTTGAAAATCAAGTCTGAATTAATAAAGAGATGTCAACGTTATCAAATACAGAAAGAAAGAGAGGGAAAGTGGTTGAAATTTGACAGTTTATAAATAGGAAAAAGTGGTAAAATAGTAGAGAAAGGAGAAAGATAAGTTACATCCATCTCATCACATGCATTCCTCCTCCATATGTTGTATATCACCTCTAGCGATTTACCACACTCCAGTTCCAAGATAGTGAGAAGCAAAGGATTTCCTTATAGACCACAGCTCTGCACTGTTTCTCACCTCTCATTCACAGGCCCACATTTAGAAAAACAAAAACACTCAACATCAACCAAAAGTTCACATCAGACTGCTTGTTCCTCCTCCAGGCCTGATTTCTAGGCAGATTTTTTTCTAGTCTATGGAAATGTTTTAGCATTAATTTGATCATGGTTTCTTTCACACTCCCTTCCTAAGGTACTAAAAAAGGGAATTCACAGGAATTCATGGGGTGCCATAGTGACATTTTCGCAAGTGTTAAAAGGGATGAATATGATAATGGATTTCAGACTAAGTTCTTCAATTTATTTAGTTCACTGATGTTACAGAAAAGTAGTCATAATCTAAGTACGTCAAATAAAATAATTCAAATTCTTAACATGTAAGTGCCAAACTCAAGCCATTACATTGACATTGTATCCATACAAATCTCCTTATTTTTTTCATGCCCAACCCTCACCCTAACCCCTAGCCCCTAGTATCTATTTGATTATGGCTTCCTAAGATGTGAACCTCTTCCAATTCTTGTCTTAAAATACAAATTTTCATTAAATGTAAATAGCATGAATGTACTTACAAAAGAGTATTAGTTCTGTGCATTTAGATCAAGTAGGTTGGTCTGACTGGTACCTCTCTCTGAGTGTATGTTCTGATCTCTGGAAAGTAAGTCTGAGGGTAAGCTTGTCATGTAATCAATGACCACCTGTGGTCCTCTGAAGAGCTCAACTTTAGAAGTACATTATGAGCCAAGAACAATGGAGAACACATTAAAAACAAAATTAACTGCTTGAATGTAATTAGATGCTTTAAAGAAAAAAATCAAGATTAAGGAATGCTATTCATGTAGGGCAAGCTAGTATTAATTGTTTTGGCAGCCACATCATACTCCTAACACATCTTGAACTTAGTGGAACATGGAAGCCCAAATCTTTTCTTACTTTGCTGTTGCTCAGCCACTTCTTCCATATTTTATTTGGCAGTTGGCTCAGGGGTAGTGTAGTATAGACCACTGTAATAATCAATATTCAGTTTTATCTTTTTGTATCTGATTCACTAGTCCAGGCTTATCATATCCTTTTTTTTTTGGTGGTGGTGGCAGGGGAGGGGGGAGGTCCCAATTTCCTATTACCTTCTAATTTAATTATCTCACTCTTCATATTCCCATCTAAGTCAATAACTAAAATGATAAGTAGAAAAAGGAAGAGGAGAGAATCCTAGGGCCTATCCATGGAACTCTCCCTCTGTGTTATATAAATGAATTATTAATACTCTTTGGGTTCTGTTATTTAACAAATCATTAATCTGCCTGTCTTTAGCCACATACATTTTATATTTTATCCTGTCCCTAAGAAAATTGCCAGGTAGCTTGTAAAATGCCTTCAAAATCCAAAGTATACTAGGTCTACTTCATTTTTTGTACCTCTCATTCCAGTAACCCTGACAAAACTTGACATGAGATAGACTAAGACATTTGTTCTTTCTAAGTTAATGCAAACCCTTTTTGATAAAGAATTTTTCTTTCTAACTCCATGAATATTTCCTAATCTAATTCTAGTCAATTATGGCATTTTGTTTACTTCGAATTTCTACAACACTTAGGCTTCCTTGAAGAATTCTATGATGAAACAGCTACTTGTATTTTCTTTTCCTATATCTAGATTTATTTCATTTCATTTATTTCCAAAACAAGATTTTGCAGATAACTTCTGTACACTTGAAACTAGATTGGGCCCATGATAAGCTCTTCATAAATACTTATTAAAACAACGAATGTATGGTATTCTGTTATACAGTAGCTGTGGGAGGTCAGTTTACATTATAGAAGAGGCAATCTGCAAAAGAATTTTGAATAAGAATTATAGGTATGCAGGGAGGCAGAGTAGAGTGAGAATGGAGGGCATAACATAGACAAACTGAAGAACATATAAGGAGAAACAAAAGGGGAATATTCCAGGCCAAATAAGATATATATTGCAGGGAATTGAGGTAAGACAGACATTACTGGTTCAGTTACAACATGGGAAGAATTAATGGCTAGGTGGGAAGCAATAAAGACAAAAAACACAATTTAAATGGGCAAAGAGAGAATCTATGAAGAGCAAGATAAACAAGGAAAAAAAAATTGTTTTAATTCCAGATAATGAATAAACCAAAAAGCCAAAACTGTTTCTGTCAAGTCGATTACAACTCACGACAACCCCATGTGTTACAGAATAGAACTGCACCATTGTGTTTTCTTGGTTATAATTTTTATGGATGCAGATTGCCAGGCATTTTTTCCATGGTGCCACTGGGTGGGTTTTAACTGTCAACCTTAAGGTTAGTAGTCAAGTACAAATTGTACCACTCAGGGACCTAGATCACAAATACCAAATAGATAATAGATTGTGGTTAGCTGTGTCAAATGTTGTCTGATAAGGTTACTATTCTGAGCAAACTTAAAAATATGGAATGAAAAGCTAGACATGCAGCTGATAAAAGCATACCCGATGTTATCAGTTATCATTTTCTCTTACTGTGTGGGACTATTTGATGCAATTTCACCCATAGTTTGACCACCCACCTTTTACTTCAGCTAGAGTATTTCTTTTCTTTCATACCTTTATTTTTTTTCAACATATGTGTCTCCCATTTAAGATTTTGTGAGAAGAAATAACTCTGTAAATAAAAATGTTTTTAAACCATTGATCCCTAGCTTAAAACTGATGCACAGCCCAACTGCATTCCATTTTAAAGGATACTAGAGAAAAATATGTAGAATTTTTAAATTTAAAAATAAAATAGTTGTCCTCAAAGCACATATTCTATATAGAAGAAGCTAAAGCCAAATGGATATATTTTTTCATTTGTCTAGGCTTCACTGTTGTTTAGTTGCCATCAAGTTGGTTCCAATTCATAGAAACCTTATGTATAACAGAACAAAACGTTGCCCACTCCTGCGCCATCCTCACAATTGCTGCTGTGTTTGAGCCTATTGTTGCAGCCACTGTGTCAATCCATCTCATTGAGGGTCTTTGACTTTTTCTCTGACCCTCTACTTTTTACCAAGCATGATGTCCTTCTCCAGGGATTGGTCCCTCCTGATAACATGTCCGAAGTAAGTGAGACAAAGTCTTGTCATCCTCCCTTCAAAGGGGCGTTCTGGCTGTACTTCTTTCAAGACAGATTTGTTCATTCTTCTGGCAGTCCATGGTATATTCAATACTCTTTACCAACACCACGATTCAAAGGCGTCAATTCTTTGATCTTCCTTTTTCGTTGTCCAGCTTTCCCATGCATATGAGACCACTGAAAATACCATGGCTTGGGTCAGGTGCATCTTAGTCCTCAAAGTGACATCTTTGCTTTTTAACTCTTTAAAGAGGTCTTTTGTAGCTGATTTGCCCAATGCAATATGTTGTTTGATTTCTTGATTGCTGCTTTCACAGGCGTTGACTGTGGATCCAAGTAAAATAAAATCCTTAACGACTTCAACATTTTCTTCATTTATCATAATGTTGCTTATTGGTCCAGTTTTGAGGAATTTTTTGTTTTCTTTCTGTTGAGATGTAATCCATACTGAAGGCTGTAGTCTTTGATTTCATCAGTAAGTGCTTCAAGACCTTTTCACTTATAACAAGAAATGTTGCGTCATCTGCACATTTCAGGTTGTTAATGAGTCTTCCTCCAATCCTGATGCCACATTCTTCTTCATAGAGTCCAGCTTCTCAGATTATTTGCTCAGCATACCAATTAAATAAGTATGGTGAAAGAATGTAAACTTAATGTATACCTTTTCTGATTTTAAACTACACTGTATCCCCTTGTTCTGTTCAAACAACCGCATCTTGGTCTAGGTATAGGTTCTGCATGAGCACAGTTAAGTGTTCTGGAATTCCCATTCTTTGAAATGTTGTCCATAATTTGTTATGCTCCACACAGTCAATGCCTTTTCGTAGTCAATAAAACACAGGTAAATATCTTCCTGGTATTCTCTGCTTTCAGGCAGTATCTGTTGGACATCAGCAATGATTTCCCTCATTCTTCATCCTCTTCTGAATCCAGCTTGAATTTCTGGCAGTTCCCTGTCAATAGACTGCATTAAGTCTTACTATTTTGCATGTCATAAAATTCAATCATTACATGAAACATTGTTGAAGGATTTATCTATACATGTGACAATAACTTTGCTTGGAGTAATCTGGAAACTCCAAGTCCTCTCAACTATTCAGTTCACCCTGTCATTTTAATTTTAAATAAAAAGGTTTAAACCCAACTCCTTAATTTCTCAGGGGATTCTTGGTTCTTTATTTTTTCCTAGTCACCACTTACTTCTTTTTCCTGTTTCAGTCAAATATTTTATTTCACTTTATGTGTTCCTCTTTGGCATTACAGGTAGCCCCTGACCTATGACGGATTTCTGTTCTGACGACTCAGTCATAAATCGGTTCTGACGTAAGTCAAACATCTTTTGTTTTTTTTTTTTTTTAGTTTTCATTATTATTGCCTTTTATTATCAGTATATTTATAAATCTGATCTTTGAACATCTGTGAGTGAACATCTGAAAATGATGATATCAGCAAATTACATGCAACATTGTATGTAGTACATATTACTATCAATAAGATGTACAAAAAAAAAAAAAAAAACCAGACTGTTGTAAGTGTAGTTCATCATGACTCGAGTATGTTGTAAATCGGAGACTACCTATACTTTAAATCACACACAGTATTCTTCTGTTCCCTTTCCTTTCTCCAAGGTATGCCTAGCACAAGTCTGAGTATGTAGATAGCCTATTCTTACTTCAGGTTTGTGGTAACAAAAAGAGATTATTACACAATACAAACTCAAAATCTATTATTAGACACAACTTGTTATGGATTGGCTTGTATCCCCAGAAAAGATAACTGAATTCCTAACCCCTAGCACCTGTGACTCACTATCACAGGTGCCAGGGGTTAGGAATTCATTATGAGTCAGAATTTACTCTAAGACAACGGGTGTGGTTTTTCAGTTTTAGTCACCTGTGAAGGAGACCTGCTAGCACAGTGGTTAAGCACTCAGCTCCTAATTAAAAGGTCGGTGGTTCAAACCCACCAACCACTCCATGGGAAAAAGATGTGGCAGTCTGCTTCTGTAAAGGTTTACAGCCTTAGAGATCCTATGGGTCAGTTGTACTCTGTCCTATAGGGTTGCTATGAGTCAGAAATGACTCAATGACAAAGGATTTGGTTTGGGGTTTAGTGCCTGTGAATGTGACCTTGTTTGGAAATGGGGTCTTTGAAGATGTTATAATTAAGTTTACATAAGTCATACTAGAGTAGGATGGGTCATAATCTATTATGAGAGACGTCCTTATAAAAGAGGAGATGAAACACAGATGGACACACAGAGCGAAGAACACCATTTCATAACAGAGGCAGAGATTGGAGGTATGTTGCAGCTGCAAGCCAAGGAATACCTAGGGCCACTAGAAGCCTCCTTATGAATAAGGAAGACTGGAGAAGAACTGACACCTTTGAATTGTGGTGTTGGCGAAGAGTATTGAATATACCATGGGCTGCCAAAAGAATGAACAAATCTGTCTTGGAAGTACAACCAGAATGCTCCTTAGAAGCAAGGATGGCAAAACTACATCTCACATACTTTGGACATGTTATCAGGAGGGATCAGGCCCTGGAGAAGGATACCATGCTTGGTAAAGTAGAGGGTCATCGAAAAAGAGAAAGACCCTCAATGAGATGGATTGACACAGTGCCGCAACAATGGGCTCAAGCATAAGAACAATTGTGAGGATGGCACAGGACCATGCAGTGTTTCATTCTGTTGTACATAGGGTCACTATGAGTCGGAACTGACTTGACAGCACCTAACAACAACAACACCAGAAGCTAGGGAAAGATCTTCTTCTAGAGCCTTTAGAGAGATCATGGTCCTGCTGATAGAAGTTGGAATTCAAACTTCTAGCCTCCAGAACTATGAGACAATAAAATTTCTGTTGTTTTAAGTCAACCAATTCGTGGTAATTTGTTATGGCAGTTCTAAGAAAGAACACACCACTTTTCTAAATTCTGCTGAGCATTTCCTGCCATGAGTAATTTCTCATTGATCATGGCTCACTTTGGACCCAACTTTCTATGTTCTTCTATCTTTATCAGACAGTCTCCAACTCACAATTTCTATTATGCAGAGCAGTTTAGCTGCCTGTCCCTTATCCCAAACTAATGTTTAAGTTCATGTTTTCGTACTCAGAAATTTGTGAAGTTGATTTGCTAATCAAAAGATCATTAGCCCTAATGTTCCATTCTTTAGCAGCAAAACATCTGAGAGCTCTTTGAAATTAGTTTTTAATTTCCTAGGCAGGCTCCCTCTAGCTGTCTATAGCAAGACCCTTCGTGTCCTGGCTTTTATTTTATTTTTCCCATACATCAATTTATAACAACTAGAGACACAGGGAAAAAATCGAAATCAAAATAACCTGATATCATAGAGTTATTCCCCAGTCATTTTATTGACAACATCTATTAACTGCTCAGCCCTATTACCAATTCAATGAGAATACGCAGAACACAAATTTAAAATGCAACTCTCCTTTCACGTTATTTATATCACTTTCTATCACCTTCCTGAAGTTAGAAGCTTGTTGAATCCAATCAAGACAGAAAAGAAGTAGAAGAAAAGTAAAGAGTCTTTCCTCCCCTTAGGGGGAAAAAAAAAACAGCTTAATCTCTAGTCACCAATAGAACATGACTCTCTTCTGTGGGCCTATATCACTGCTTGGATTTGCAGTGACAATCTTTCCTGGGTCTCTAGAATTGTGCCTGAGACTTAAGTTACACAGATGGCCATTTACATTTCTTTAGAAGACTTTTTAAATCTGTAGCTCTAACAACTGCTTTTGAGCAAAAGGAAATTAGGTAACTTTGAAGATCAAAGTCTTGCATTTTGTGTTTCTTCCTTACCATTGCTATACTATGTATAGCTGACACAGCCTGACGAAACAGCATGATACACCATATGCGTTTAAGGGTGGGGAACAAAATCAACCTTAAGGAACTGACCGTTACCTTCAATATACCAGTTTGTGCACAGCCATTGATTTTCTTTCTCCCTTTCTTCGAGAGCCAAAATGTGGCATCTGACTAATTATTTGTGATATTTGAATTTATTTCATTAAAATATACTATGCTTATACTAAAAATTTAAACTTATGATTATTGGTATAAGATTAAGTATAGAATTAACACTCCAGAGAAAACAAAATAAAAAAAAAGGTCCAAGGTCAATAATATGAAAATGTAATAAGGTCATCTATTCTCAGATCCTCAGAATGGATCAGAATCATCTTCCAATGATTATTACCTAAAAAATTTTATTAAAGACTTTTATGGTAGTTTTAAACTGTTTAAATAATTATAAGACTATTAAAATGGAAGGTTAAGAAAAACACGTATTATCATTCAAATCACTCTGACTTGAGCTTAAATCTCAGAGATTTCACTGGATCTCATATCGAGAAATGGAGAGAAATGCAATGAAATAACCCCTCAAGTTAGAATGTCCATTATCTTATTTTTCCCCTTAGCCTATGATTTTGTTCACTCTGATTTATTTCTTCTCACAATATTAGTAAAATTGGGGAAAAACAAACAGTGATACACTGTAGAAATGTTATAATGATGTTGTCTCTTATTTTGTAACTTAATTTCACCTCTATATATCCATTTATTCATTGAAAAAAAATCACTTTTTGTTACTACTCTCTGATCTCAGAACTAAGCGTGTTGGATATAAAGAAGAATACGCCAGGTCCCCTGCCCTTAAGTTGCCTAAGACATAATGTAGGAGACCATCACAAAAAGACGAAGAGATAATAAAAAGTGAGGACACACAGAAGAATTACAAATGCTCAGAGCCAGGCATCACCTGAGAAACCGAATGAGAGGAAATAAGAGAGTCAGGGAAGATTTACTAAAGAAGGGAATCTGAACTGAATTGCACAACATGAGCAGGAATTCAGCAACAGGGATGGGGATAGAAAAGAGAAGTATCATTCCAGGCAAGGGACTGCACAATAAAGGATTGGGGATGTGGTGGGAACATGTTAGATCATTCAGTTCCTTATATATTATGTTACAGAGTTTGAAACTTACCAGAAAGTTACAACTTTTTGGAAGGGTTGTAAACCAATAGGTGACTTAGTCAAATCTGAGTATTAAAATGATCACTAAGTTGATCAGAAAGAGAATTAATCATAGCAGGTGTTATGGATTGAATTGTGTCCCCAGAAATATGTGTTGTAAATCCTAACCCCTATACCTGCGGTTGTTTGGGAATGAGTGTTCTTTATGTTAATGAGGCAGTATTAGTGTAGGGTGTGTCTTAAGTCATTCTTCTTTGAGATATAAAAGCAGATTAAGCCAGTAGCAAGCAAACTGAGATGGGAGAAGAAAGATGCCAACTCACATGAAGATCGTCAAGAAACAAGCTAAAAAGAACAAGAATCTTCCCCCAGAGCCAACAAAGAAAGCCTTCTTCTATAGACAGCACACTGAATTCAGATTTTTAGCTTCTGACCTGTGAGAAAATAAATTTCTGCTTGTTAAAGTCACCCACTTATGGCTTGGTATTTCTGTTATAGCAGCACTTGCGTGCTGGAGACAAGCAGATGACACTGGAGCTAGTTTCAAGAGACGATGAGTGTTAAGCCAAAGCAGTGAGAATAAGGACAGAGAAAAGGGAACATATCCCAAAACTATTAGGTGGGAAAATTAGCCAAATTCCATGATTTACAGATGGTGTGATGTGGAAAAAAGGTGGGGATTATGATGACACCCTAATTTTTTTTTTTAAATGACTGACTGGATGGAAATTGACACCATCAAATAAGATCGAGAATATCTGAGGAAGAAAAAAATTTTAAGAGGAAACAAATGTGCTCACATTTAGAAATGTTGAGATTGAAGTTAAAATTTATTAGAAGAAGGAGAACTTTTAGAGACATCTGTTACGGATTGAATTGTGTCCCTCAGAAAGATATGTTGAAGTCCTAACCTGTGGTAACTGTTAATGTGATCTTGTTTGGAAATAGGGTCTTTGCAGATGTAATTAGTTAGGTTAACATGACATCATACTAGAGTAGGGTAGACCCTAATTCAGTACCTCTGGTGTACTTATTAAAAGAGACGAAAACAGACACTAAGGGAAGATGGTCATGTGAAGGTGGAGGCAGAGACTGGAGTGATACAACTACAGGCCAAGGAATGCCACTCATTGCCAGGAACCACCAGAAGCTAAAAAGAGAAAAGGAAGAATCTTCCGTGAGAAACTTCAGAGAGAACATTGTCCTGCTGACACCTAAATTTTGGACTTCAAGGCTCCAGAACAGTGAGACAATAATTTTCCATTGTTTTAAGCAACACAATTTGTGGTGCTTTGTTATGGCAGCCTAGGAAAATAATAGAATCCTTGGGTGGTGTAAACAGTTAAGCACTTGGCTACTAACTGAAAGATTGGCAGTTTAAATCTACCCAGATGCACCTCTAAAGAAAGGCCTGGTGATCTACTTCTGAAGGTCACAGCCACGAAAACCCTATGGAGTGCAGCTCTACTCTGAAACATATGGATTCACCATGAGTTAAAATTGACTCCACGGCAATTGGTTTGGTTTATTTTTTTAGGAAAACGATACAGCATCCAAGTAGAAATGTCTACTTGACAGATGAAATCAAAGTAGAGTTCCAGACTAAAAACATCAGTTTGGAAGCCTTTAGTAAAGGTTAGAGTCATGAGTCTGATCAAGATCTCTCAGGCAGAACACGATCAAGAAATTAGAGGCTCAAGAAACAACCCTGGTATATTCCACATTTCAGAGGTGGACAAAAGTACCCACGACAACAAGTGAGATGTTAGCATCCAACTTTCAAAACTACCTAAATGATCTGAACAGTTTTTACTGATAATCCTAATAGCCTATATTTTCCTCTGAAATATGGCAATGAGAGTTGAAGATATTGAAGTGCTTAGGATGTAAACCCCACAATTAGCAACTTTTAATTTCCCTTGACTATTTCTTTCCTTGAATTTTGATTTCCAAATGTAAATCTAATGAAGAGCTGTTAATATTCTTTTCACAATTAAAGGTTTTCTGTTCAAACATTTATATATTTTTCTTGTTTGCAATGCTTACTAAATATAATTTCTTGAAGAGTAGCAGTTGTTTATTAGAAGGAGAACTTTGAGAGTTTGGCTGCAATGGAGCAAAATACGACAACAGGTTTACTACCAGATGAACAAAAATAATAAACAAGTTGCTCCTTACTTTATTAGGCAAGAGTTAGTTGTATCTAGAAGACCATATTGCAAAATTCTACACACAAAGACGTTTTGAGCAGTTTTCCTTTGGAAAATCAGTTATATATTTCTGGTACTTATTTTTCCACATTAAATCTCTGCTCCTGTCCTTGTCATCTCACTTCTGGTACTGAAAAACCCATTCCTCACCACCTGTCTTAGTCTTCTCTTCAATCTGTCCAAAGTGCTATAGCAGAAATAATCTTTAAAATTTCTTCTTTAAGCATGTAACTTTCTTCCTTAAGATTACTTTTCAATGTAATCATTATGTTTTAAAATAACTATTTCTGCAAGCCCTCAGGGATATTCTAGTACCATCTTCTTAGCCTCAAAGGAAATAATTGGACCCAATCACTAAAATGTTTTTCTTTTTAAACTGTAACAAAAGATAATTTATTGTACTGTGCAAAATTGACCAGGAGTAAAAATACTAACATCTTTGATTTGCATAGTTATTAATATTTTTCAGAGGTTTTTCACCTAATTCATTTTATTATTTTCTATCTGTTGGATAACATTAAGAATGGGAATTCCAGAACACTTACTTGTGCTCATGATGAACATGTCCATAGACCAAGAGGCAGTTGCTGGAACAAAACAGGAGATACCGTGTGGTTTAAAATTAGGAAAGGTGTGCATCAGGATTGTATACTTTCGCCATACTTATTCAATCTGTATGCTGAGCAAATAATCCAAGAAGCTGGACTATATGAAGAAGAACAGGGTATCGGGATTGAAGGAAGACTCACTAATAACCTGCATTATGCAGATGACACAATCTTGCTTGCTGAAAGTGAAGAGGACTTGAAAAACTTACTGATGAAGATCAAAGACTACAGCCTTCAGTACGAATTACACCTCAACATAAAGAAAACAAAAATCTTCACAAACAACTGGACTAATAAGCAACATCATGATAAATGGAGAAAATATTGAAATTATCAAGATTTCATTTTATTTGGATCCACAATCAACGCCCATGGAAGCAGCGGTCAATAAATCAAATGACTCATTGCATTCAGAAAATCTGTTGCAAAAGATCTCTTTAAAGTGTTAAAAAGCAAAGATGTCACTTTGAGGACTAAGGTGCATCTGACTCAAAACACCAAAAAAATACCCAAAAAAACAAACTCATTGCCGTCAAGTCAATTGGACTTCAGGATGACAAGACTTCATCTCACATACTTTGGACATGTTATCAGGAGGGACCAGGTCCTGGAGAAGGGCATCATGCTTGGTAAAGTAGAGGGTCAGTGAAAGACTGGAAGACCCTCAACAAGATGGATTCACACTGTGGTTGCAAGGATGGGATCAAGCATAGCAATGACTGTAAGGATGGTACAGGATAGGGCAGAGTTTTGTTCAATTGTATGTAGGGTCGCTATGAGTTGGAACTGACTCGATGGCACCTAACAATATCTGTTGAATACATGAGATGTTATACTCATTTTAAGGTGGAAGAAACTGAGACCCAAAGAGTTTAAGTGACTTACATAAACTCATTCAGGGTTAAAATGAATACCAGGACTCAGTGTTCTCAACAATCAATTCAGTGCTTTCTCTTCTAAAAAAAGTGGTATGCTTAACATTCTCTGGCATTAATGTCAATAAGAAAACCAGCATTACTGTGTTCCTACTGTATGCTCAGCACTGAGCTAAATAAGTCAGACACATAATTTCCCTTGATCTTCTCAACAACCCTGTCACTTTTTTCTATTTTTTTTTTAAACTGAGGACTAGCACACAGGGGGTATCAGAGCCAGTAATATTACTTATTACAAAATAAATAAAGTAGTATAACTTATTTCATAAGTAATAGAGGAATAATTTGAAACTATGTGTGTCTGACCCCACAGTCTGAGCTGTTTCCATTTAATTACACTGTTGCACACAGTAAAGCTTCAAGTCTATCCCCATCTATTATATTTACTCAATAGACTTTTATTGAGTGACTAATAAATTGTGTATATATTCCAGACAGGGTGTTTGTGTTACAGAAAGAACACTGCCTTTGAGAAGCTCCCAGTCTGATAGAGAACATAAACAACAAAACAAAACAAAAACTATATATTTTCCATTGGTAGCATTGTGGGAGGAGAGGAAGAGTGAAGCAATTTTATTACTAAGAATATAAAAGAAATAAGTGCAATAAATGGGTGACAATTCAGCAACAAACCTCCCAAACCAATGATTCCCAAACCTTATTTTGTTATATCTTAGGAATTTTATTATAACAATGGGTAACCTATATTTCTCATAGAAACTCTGGACCGATTTTAATTCACATAACAAACAATGGGTGGGAAACGTAGACAAATCATGAAATCAAATAAATAATGGAATCTCAACAGTAATATGTCAGAAAGTATTGTCCTTGAGGCAAGAGCTACAAACTTTGAATGCAGAACCTAATAAGGTATGCAGGGTTATATGAGTTATACACGTGTGTGTGTGTGTGTGTGTGTGTGTGTCTTAGCTATCCATGATGTAACTTCTTTTTAAATGTGACTGGGGAAGCGGTTAAGACCTCAGGCTGCTAACCAAAAGGTCAGCAGTTCAAACCCACCAGTCACTCCTTGGAAACCCTATGCGGCAGTTCTACCCTGTCCTGTAGGGTCACTATGAATTGCAATCGACTCAACAGCACACAACAACAACGTGCCATTTTAGCAGAATGAGATAAACTGGATTATAAAAATTTTAGTTGATACGGGGTACTTAGATTTTTACTATATATAACATTTCTTCAGAAAGAATATTTCACATATTCCACAACAAAGAAAATAAGTTAGTGAACTTAGTTGTTTCAACAATCAATGAAAAATTCTGTTGATCTCCCACAACGGAAAATTGACTCTCACCAATTTTGCTTTAAATGGCACATACTTCAGTTTTGATGCTTGTTTCATAACAAATGCTATAATTGTAAATGAACAAATGAAAAGATGTCATAAAAGAAAATTTAATGATCAGAAAACAAATATGACAACAAATTACTATATTTCATTTTTAGATAGATCTTTCATCTCTAACATATTAATGTTAAAAACATTCCTTTCTATTTGCTCTTACAAATTCTTCAATGATTTCTTCACAATTAAGCTGCTAAACAATATCTACATCCATACATAATAAGGATAATGAACCAAGTCGTTCTTAAATCATTGTTGTATGCTGAGGGTTTTTGAGTGTCCTTAGGGATGAAAATGAGAATTCCATTGCATAGTTTGTGATCATTAAAGTTAGGAATATGCATAAAGAAATTTCAACACTGGGAAATAAAGATTATATTTATCTTCTATTAGGAATCATACGTGCCTGTATGAGTAAAATCTGTCTTTCCAGAATCTGTAAACTTAGTTTTCATATAAGAATGAAATTGTCACACTTCCTCATAAAGGTTTGTATTTAAGTCATCGGGATAAGCTTACACTAATTTCTTGGATGCCTTCATGCATTCTTCATCAGTTATATCAACATTATTTAAGAAGGAAAATCTATTTGAACGAATGTCATACACTTTTGCCCTTCTCTTCATGCAAGATTCAAGTGTGTCAATGATGGTGTAGTATGTGGTTATGAAAAATTGATCTCTGACACTCAGTACTTCTGGAACACTTCCATCATTTACTTGTTTCTTTCTAATGCTTCTGTGATGGTGAACTGCTTGATAATCAGTATTTGGCAGGATTTGTTTTGTTGTGTTTTCAAAATCTTCTCTTAAAGTATGTAAATGCCCTGTTAATGACTGGTAGAGATCTGTGCATGTCTTTAAAATTACTTCTGAATTTAGAGAGTTTGATTTGTCCGATGAAAATGCTGCAATATATTATTCCACATAACCAACATAAATACATACTCTAGTGTTTGTGTTTTGTTGGTGATGTTTTCAGCTTCTCTTTTGGTACCTCCTTTTTGTGTCAGTCTTCAGCAATATTTTCTAAGGCGTATAGAATCTGAGTGTACAATTCCAGGATTGCACTCATTACTACAGCATGCACTTCCCAACATGTATTAGAAAGACATTTTAATACTCGATCATTGCCTATATGTGTTTTAAGAACTGCCCATCGGCGAGTAGAGGCAGCAAAAAATGTGTAGAGTAACTAAACAGTATCCTACAAGATTAACTGAATGTGCAGTACATGGTATGAAAATGGCATATCATTATGTTCTAAAATTTTCTGTTGCATGTTTTATAACACCCTGACATATTGTGATAGGACTGCCTCTGCACTTAGGAAAATCAATTTTGCAAACTTCACTTTAATAGTGAAGTACTTGATCTGCAATTTCTTTACCGGTATGACTTTATAAGCTAGTAAATGTGATAAATTACTTAACAGGTTTTCCATCTGTTGGAGATACATATCTTAAAATAATACTTAGCTGATCTGTATACGAATGATCAGGAGAGCAAAACTGAAATAGCGAGCTACACTTATTTCACTGAAAGTAGTTGATCGAACTTAATCATCTAAGTTTATTTATTTTTATATGTTGTTTTAGACATATATGATGGGTTGCCCTTTCCTGTGTTACCATATTTTGAGACGTGACCCGCTAAAAATGGATCAAACAGCAACAAGTTCAAGTAAACCCCGAAAATTTCCTTTTGTGGGGACCCAAACACTTTATTTCTTCCTTGAAAAGATAGTCCACGTTCAGCAATTGTTATGATGACAGCAACAATGCCTTGCAAAACGGCTTTCCAATACTGATGTTTTTCATTAATTTGTTCTTTGATTTAAATATGACAACATACAATCTCTGAGAATTGAACTGTTTTCATGTTTATCACCCATATTAGAGTTACACCAATCGCTAAATCCGTCTGTAGCAAATTGAGAATTGAATGATTTAGGACTGAAAAGTTTGCAAACAAAACAACATACTGAGCCAACCGATGGAGGATACAGTAGCCACTCCCACTTATAATTTTCACCGTTAGCTTTGCACCCTAGAAATATATTATGGCTACAGATGCTTGTTTGTTTACCGTCCAGAAATTTTCAACACTAATTTTCAAACAGTCCACTGTGATACTGACAATCACTTGTCCCTCTTTTGATTCAATAATTTACATCATTAGAAGAAAAATTATTCCACAAAGCAGAATCTGTATTTCTGTTATTTATGGGGTCTGTATATGTGACAATTTCAGATTCTAAAATAGTTCCACTTTCTACACTATTATTGTTATTATTATCATTTTACTACAGCAAGGAATGGATGCAGAATTTGGAACAAATTCTGTTATATTCATATTGCTATTAGTAATTTCGGTACTAGCAGTATAGTGCAATGATTTACACTCGTTGAACTCAAGCGTTCAAGGAAAGAAGTCTCTTCTGATTCATTACATTTTAAAAAGGAAGTTAATTTTGGAATTGCCTTTAGGGATTCACAAATCCTTTTCTTTCTATCTTCTGCGAGCTTTCATTTATGTGTGCCACTTAGTTGTTGACATTTCATTTTACCTGGATATAAAATTATGCCACTTTTTAAATTTGGTTCTACCATAGCAAATAAATTTGAATAATTGAAAATAAATAAAATTTACTTTCAAACTTGTATGTTAACACAAAAAATTATATCTAAAAATTAGTAAGTAAAAAAATTAATTTGGAACATGTAATTTTGTTCTTCAGGTCTGAGATAGTCAGGAGAAATAATACTTACAAGGCAGTAGGAAATAATTTCATTCTTTTGTCATACAATGTTTGTAGGTGTGATCTTTGAAGATCTCCACCAGTATTTCTCGTCTTGAAATAATACTTAAAACTTGTACACTCATTTTCCGTCCTTTGATGCTGCGTCTTCGTAGTTCATTGGACTACTGCTGATAGCCGACGGGATGAGAGTGATTGCAGAGAGCATGATACAAATAGAAGGTTATGCTCAATCTGAAGATGTCTTTTGGTTCGCTTTGCACAGGACAGGACCAGAGACATAACGAGTCATGTGATTATAGTACTGATGGCACGTTCTTTAGTGGTTGATGAGACAGAATTGAATGTGAGGTTATACCCAATTGGTCAGAAATGAAAAGGAAAATATAATTGTTATCTTATACAAAATTCACAAAATATACATTTTATTTCTTTGTGGAATTGTTCAACTCCCATGTTTGGAGATACATAATAATTGATGTAACAATAGCACCACTTCTCAATGAGCAAGTTTGTTTTCCAAGTCATAACAATATCAATTTCTTAAAACCAGTCTGAATCGAAATGGAAAATAAAATACATTTATATAATTTTTATTAACTAAATATTCTTTTATTTTCCCAAGAAATTGTTCAATTTCCTTACACAGAGATACATAAATATTCTGATAAAATATAAATGTAATGTTCTGATAAACTCCCTTTGTTGCTTTCTTGGAAAACGAATTTAGAAACACCCTCATTGTTGCAAAACAGAACCATATTTTGCATGATAAATAAATATTGAATTTTGAGTCATCTTAATGTGACTAATACCTCATTTATTAGCATATAGAGAGTAATATCAAGCACAGTGTCTATCGAAACAGACAATAAAAAATGAAATTTACTTGATACATAAATTAAAGTTTTTCCTGTTAGATAAATATTAGTATTCCAGTATTTTTTAACGTTTGCTATATTAGTATTATATTAATTATTACTCATGTTAAGTTTATATTAAATGTATGCTAGATCACATCTGTGTGCATGCCAAAGATATTTTAAAGATAAAATTATAAATATTATTGTTTACAATATTTAAGACATAACTCCGTACATAAATGCTATACAGTTAAAAAGTACCTTGATTGAATTCACCGTAACGGTTGACTTATTCGAGTTTCTCACTTTGCATGTCATCTGGGACTAAAGTCCCCATTGGTTATCTACCAGAATGTGGGCAAGAGCCTACCCTTGCGTTTGTATCATGGCAAAGAGCATTGCCGGCTCTCCTGGCTTAAGTTGCTGGACCAGTAGACATGAGTGTACAAGATGGTTCTCTCAAAATGGATCAGAGACCTGTTATCTATTAATTCAATCTGTCCTTGCCCAGTAACCACTCATGTTGGATCCAGCTGCATACTGGGTGAATGCAGCAAGAGTTAGACTCAACAGCCCACCCCCACCTCTTGTTCAGTAGAAAGAAATAGTATATTCCCAAGAGACCCACCGAGATAAGGAGTTTTAATCACCCGGGAGTGGACCATAGGAGATAGGTGTCAATGAAGAGGTTGAAGTGATAGGACCCTCATAGCATAAACAACCTTGCACATGGGCTCACTCTGATTCTAGGTGAACTTTCTTTCTGGGCAGCACATTCTTATGCATTGGGGCTGGTATCTATTTCACATGGTGCCCTGCCAGTTCCTTCCCACTGCAGCACTCGCTTTTCCTTGTGTCCTGTCTGCTTGGCATCTATGGCTCTTTGCTTTGGACAACTGGTACCCCTGTTTTGTTGATGCCCTAAGCACACTTACCTTGCTTATTGGGTAATCCGTCCCTGTTCATATGCCTGCTTAGTAAATGCTTGTCAGTTATGGCAATGAGAAGGAGGTGCTGTGCATTTGAAAAAGAACACTGAAATGTTAAATAAACTGAAAACAGGAAGCAGAATCGTACTTGTTTCAAACATCTACTAGTCATCACTTAATGAGCGTAAGAACATCATACAGCTCAAATATCACTTCTTATTGCTATTGAACCTCCCCCTACTAAATAATTTTCATCTTTTTAAGGTGCAAGAATTATACAGAATCCCATAAAAGTCATCCTATTATTCTTGTTGAACTCAATTAGCAATAAATGTTTATTAGAGACCTGCTATGAGCCAACAAAGGAGCACTGGTGGCACAGTGGTTAAGCGCTCAGCTGCTAACAGAAAGGTCAGTGGTTTGAACCCAACAGCTGCTCCACAGAAGAAAGATGTGGCAGTCTGTTTCCATAAATATTTACAGTCTTGGAAAGTCTATGGGACAGTTCTACTCTGTCTTATAGCGTCTCTGTGAGTTGGAATGGACTCCACAGCAACAGGATGAGCCAGCAGTCAACTGAAGTTTCCTTGACAAATGGACTATTTGGAAAGACTGAACTCACTGAATACAGAAACTATGTCCTATTTGTTCTGTGTTACTTTAATATACATTTTATAAAGTCACATTTGTAATAGGTTTAAATAAGTTATTTTTCAAGCGTGGATTTAAGCAGTCTTGTTCTTGGTAAATTCAAAATCCATTTGAAACATTTGGGTTCGTTATTTCAATCCAAATTCATCTTTTTCAAGTTTAAATGCATTGGTTTTGAAATATGAATTTAGAAAAGCAAAAAGACTAATCAAAGAGGCTCCTAAGACTTCTCGCTCCTGGAGAAACATATGGATGTTATTTAAAATCAATTCAGAAAAAGACAGGTTGAAATTTCTTTTTTAAAATCAAAGCTTGCTTTTGCATTACTACATATTGCATGATTATTAGAAGATGTGTATCAGATGGGCCTCACAGTAGCAACCGACAGACCTGATGCTGGCGGATATAAGCAAATAAAAGAAGTTTTTAAAAAGATGCTGTGGAGCTCACAGATTGTAATTACTAGGAAGATTGGAGAGAAGAAGGAATCAAGAAGCAGGAGCACAGCCAGGAACTACAGCCAAAATCCAACCATGGAACTTATGCAATGAGGAACGCTGTTGCTTCCACCACTAACTTCTGGATCACACATCTAACTGTGCCCACGTTATTGGCACTGGACGTTGGTTGACACCACTTTCCACTGCGACACTCAGGAAGCAGTTTCCATTTCTCTCATGAATTTGCATCACTTATTTTTAATTTAAAGTCTAGGGTGAGTGGTCTGATTGGCTGAGCCTAAATCACAATATGGTGCACTCACAAAATGGAAGGAAACTCAGATGCTGTATAGCAAGCTTTAAAGATAAATATTAACAATATTATTATTTTATGTGTGGTTGATAAAATCACCCTACTTTCTTTGTCACTTAATCTCTGGTTTTTCATAATTTTTCCATTCCTCTTTTCTTTCATAAGTCTGTAAGGTACATTCTTCTACACAATTTAAAGTGACTTTCCTATCCCTTAGGACTTAAATATATCTGAGTTAGATATGAAAAAAAACAAAAACAAAATAACACTGGCTTAAACAAGGTAGAAGTTTTCCTTTCTCTCACAAAAGAATTCTGGAGATAGGCCAACCAGAACTGGTATGGTGGCTCTATAATCATAATGAGATCAAAGCTCTTTCTATCTTTCCATCTTATACCATCAAGCCTATCTCATGGTCCAAGATAGTTTCCAGAACTCCAACCATCACACCTGTGTTACAGGTCAGCACCAGTTTAAAAGTAGAAGGGCAAAAAGGATGTTTGGGCCTTCCTTTTTGAGGAGCTCTTTTGGTAATCTGATTGTGCCTAGCTGCAAGAGATGTAGGAAATCTAGACTTTAACTTGGGCACCAATGTGCCCAGGCTGGAAATTGAGATTCAGAGATTAAGGAAGTAGGGTGAATAGCTATTGGAGAAGTGGGGACAAGTAGCACTGTCTCAAACAGTACCCTTTTACAATTCTCTAAATACTTCATTAAGAACTAAGGTGCACCTGACACAAGCCATGGTGTTTTCAATCACCTCATATGCATATGAAAGCTGGACAATGAATGAGGAAAACCAAAGAATTGATGCCCTTGAATTATGGCTTTAGTGAAGAATATTGAATACACCATGGACTGCCAGAAGAATGAACAAGTTTGTCTTGGAAGAAATACAGCCAGATTGCTCCTTGGAAGCGAGGGTGGCAAGATTTTGTCTCACGTACTTTGGACATGTTATCAGGAGGGACCAGTCCCTGGAGAAGGACATCATGCTTGGTAAAGTAGAGGATCAGCGAAAAAGAAGAAGATCCTTGATGAGATAGATTGACACAGTGTCTGCAACAATGGACTCAAGCATAGCAATTGTGAGGATGGCACATGACCAGGGAGTGTTTCATACAGTTGTACATAGGGTCACTGTGAGTCAGAACCAGCTTGATGGCACCTAACAACAACAACGAATATTTCATATGTGTTACTTTTGCCTCACAAATAGAATCAGCTCAAGTAAATAAGCATCATCTCTTGGAATGCACACAATTCTTTAAAAGTAAGCCCCTGCAGTACATGTTTGTTGTTTTTCTTCACATAAAATATTTTCCTGTTCTCCACAAACAGAAACTATATTGTTTTAGAGAATTTTCCTTCCTCCAGTCTCAGCCATATGCTATGCTTTGTCTTCAGTTCCAAGGCTCAGTGTGTCCCACCCCCTAGTCAAAATACTTGAGTCAGTAGTTAGTTTCTTATTGGGACTAATTCCATCCAATAAAACACAGGAAAATGTTTGGAAAAGTTTTCTGGAAAAAAAAAAAATCAGCCAATGTGCCAATCATTGCTCTAGGCACTTGAAATATAGCAGAGCATTAGTTCAGGAGCGGATAACAGAAACTATTCTAGCTGGTTTAAGCAGAAAGGCATTTAATACAGGGTACTTACAAAATCAGCAGAGGATATGAAGGAGCCAGAGCAAGGTTAAGGCTTTAGAAATGATTCCCAGAACACCACAACAGAATTTGCCCAATAAGGGCCACAGATTACATAGCCACGATTAACAAAATGCCAGACTCCCAGAAGGAAAGCAGATTTCCACCATAAATCATTGTTTGCACAAAATGTCTTGACAAGCTGATACAGTACGGTTTAGCGCTACAGTGTACAAAACAGCCTTACTAATTAGTAACATAGAGAGCATTCCAAGGGCTATGTTCTCAGGGGATGACCAAGAGTCAGTCACACTTGAGCAGGTCCTCCTGAGATATGCTAGAGTTGATCAACCAATCTGATGTGTTAACTCTTTCCTACTCAAGTATGTAACTTAGGATGGCCTCCCTCTTGGAGAGGGGATGGTATGACTACAGTTGATATAAAAACCAGTTACCATGGAGCCAATTTTGAATCATGGTGACCCCACATGTGTCAGTAGAACTGTGCTCCATAGGATTTTCAATGGCTGATTTTTTTGGAAGTAAATCACCAGGTCTTTCTTCTGAAGTGTCTCTGAGAGGACTCGAACCTCTAACCTTTCTGTTAGCAGTTGAGCCCATGAAACATTTGCATCACCCAGGGACTCCAACATTTGATAGTCCTCAGCATGCCTTTAATGGAAGAAGCACGCATATGGATGTAGTCAAGTAGTCACTAGCAGATATTTACCTCCCAGCATATGTTTCCCTTAAACAAAACCCACATTTATTTTGGAGAATCACCTCTCAACCATAAATTCTTTGTGGGATAGGCAGACCCTTCATTTCAGGGATGGTCCCTAAATGACTTAGACCTACTAGTTCATCCCACTAATCTGTCCACAGTAATTATTTCAGAAATGGTCATATAATCAAATTCATGGCAAAAAGAGACTTTTATAGGATATTTCCTGGTAAGAAATTTCCTTCCTCTTCCATGGGAGCTAAAAAAAAAGAAGAAGGGGAGACTCTCTTCTGTTTCTGTTTGGTTTGGTGTGTAATTGTGTGGTGTGGAGGTTTTCCACTCATTTTTGCTACCATGAAGATAACTTGCATGGTGGCAACAAGCAGATGAAAGCAAAACTGTGAGAAATCCAGAGAAACCGAATTGGAAGCTTGAAGATACAATGATCTGAAATTAAACAGCTCTTCTGATTCTGCCACTCCTCTGTGTTCTCTATTAGGTGGGCCAAAAAAAAAAAAAAAAATTCTATGTATGTTTAAGCCAGTCTGAGTTGGGATTTCTGCCGCCAACAATAAATATTTCCAACTGATACAGTATTATGATTGCTATTTTTCAAATGCAAAAACTAAGGCATAGAAAATTTAAATGATTTGACTGCAATCACCAGGATTCAATAGTAGTTCTCTTTGAATCCAGAAATGACATGTCTTTATCTTAAATCATGCAGCCACTTTATTAGAAGTTTCTTATTGAACTCATCTTGCATCCCTGGACACAGCCAGCTGTGTGCTTGCAACATACCATGTCTTCAGATAATAAAAATTTCTTGTGGCATCATGCATTTTCTAACTCCATGATTTAGGAGAAAAACATGTCAGTTCTCAGTTCTGGATACAAAGAGAACTACTACTGAGTCCAGTTTGGAAATAGATGAGTGTTAATGTAAAAACAGCCTTAATACGAATTGACCATTCCCTTGGTTTTGTGTTCTCCTCCTCCTGAGGTATTTCTCTCAAGTTTTGTTTTTTTTTTCCCCCAAAAACAAGAGGAAGTGAAATAGATATTTTATCATTCTGGGATACCTGAGGAATTCCAGATTTTAGGTTCAAAAGTTAGATCCGAATTAAAACCAATTAGTTGGATTTAGCTTCTAGTAGAAACCATCTCAAATAATTACATGAAGCTTGCCTGTAATTGCATTTATCAAATATCCTTGCTTATGTACCATCTCAATTATATTTACACAGGATAAAAACTATTACTTATGTCCCCAGAAAGAAAAACGTGTAGTATAATTGTGGGGGTGGGTGGAGAAATCTTTTCAAATATTTTCATACTGTGAGCCTAGCATAAGTGAAAAAAGATTAAAGATGCAGTATAAAGGTGTGTATTTAAATGACTACAAATAACTGTTTAACTGGAGCTGCCTAGGGTACATCAGTAGCCTCTAAATGATCAAAGGCTGTTGCTGCAGGCAAGGTCCAAAACCACCTGCTTATATAAAGACCTTTAGATGACAGCACTGATATTATACATGTATATCGATACTTCTTGAAACAGTGATTTAAAAAAAAAAAAACTATCCAAAACTGACAGAAGGCAAACAGATTGAGAGTTAAGTTTGTAATTCTGCTACTGACTTATCCATTCGCCTAGTGTAGAAAAGTGATAATCACTTAGGATATTTTACTAATCCCATACCCTGTCATTGTTATCTACAGCAACAAGAAAATTGAGATTATACTGGCATCCTGTCACTCACTCTGTACAGCCCCAAGCAACTCTGTGAAATAGGATAGGTTTATTTTCTGTCCCAAGTCCTACCTTTGTATGAAAGGTGTAGTAAACTAGCTACACTAGTGCTCTACTTTTTTTTCTGAAACCCACAGAAATACATATTACATCAGACTGAGCAATAATGCATATATATATATAATATATATATAACTGAAACAGAAATTATATAAAACAATACTTACCTGTACTTTATTTAATGTATTATGACATTTTTTTCTGTTCTTTTTCATCTTCGTTAAGTGCGTGTCATAAATTGACTTACTAAATGGCTTTAAAAACCTACTGATATGTTGTGATACGCAGTGGGAAAATCAATGACATATACTAAGGGATAAATATCCATTAAAATGCCAGATTCCTATTCCGTAATTTATATGACAACAGGAAATAAGAACTGTTGAAAGATGCTCCATAAATCAGTGAGGAATACAAGATATCAAATATTCTATTAGATATCATTGAGGGATTTGCCTAAATTTGGGAGATTCTTCCACTAAATCAGTCTTTTCTTCCTCCAAAGCTCACAGTAAGATCACTTATCCTAGGCTTCCTTGCAGTTAGATGTGGCCAAGGTGGAGTAATGTACACCACTTCCAAGCCTGGACATAAATCTTCCCATGCGTGATCCTCCATCCTACATCCCCTGACTTGATACACATTATTAGCACAGTGGTCTTGAAAGCCAAGTATTGAAAAAATGGTAAAACCACAACATGGAAGGAGCTGGGCACCTTAATCATGGTTTGAAAAAGACTTGCCCATTAATTATGAACATCATTTTTAGATTTCACATGAGAGAGAAAGAAAATAACTTCTATTATGTCAAGCCCCCAAGGTTTGGGTTTTTATCTGTTATAGCAGCTAGAATTACCTTAACCAATGCATAAGCTGATTATCAGATTAGAAAGTACTAAGAATAGCCTTCTAAATGGGAGACAATAGAAGTTCTTCCCCTTCAAGGATAAACACTATGAAGTATCCATGATACAAGGAGGAAAAGGCACCCATTTCTTGATTAGAGATAATGGAGCCATGCCCATTATATCAACTTCCTAGATCAACTCTTCTTAGTCTACTTTTCAATTTTTCTTTCACCATCTTCTCCTTTTCCATAACTTTGTTTTACATTCTTACCTAATCTCTTCACAAATCCATTATCCTATTCCACACTTTCTTCCAGTCATAGACACCTTCTGCCATAAATAAGTAGGTGACAAAATCAAGGATAGTTCATTTCCAGCATAAACCGTGTGCCCAAATTAATCTGCACTTGTCTTATCTAGGATGGCCTCTCTCTCTCTCTCCTTCTCTCCCTCTTTTTTTTTCTAGTTCAGGCCTCACACATACTCACTAAGCAGCTTACTCTTTTATTTGAATTTAATTTTCAAAATAAACTTCCATAGTAAGAAGCAAACATGGTAGCCAGCATTCTTACCACTCATCATTAATTGGAGTTCTGTTTTGTTGTTAACGTTGTTATTTTGTTTTTAAGTGAATTTGAGTGTCATGAGTCAGGTTTTCCAGAGCCTCACATTCTTGGAGAAGACTATTACTGAAAAATTGAAGTCAGTAAGGCAGAATGACCAAATGTATAATACTGGGAGAAATTTTAACTCTTTTCCTTACTCTTATATGACCTGCTATGTATGTTGTACAAGGGAAATTATCAAATTCCAACTGACAGATGAATCTAAGAACAGTTAATTGTGAGAAAACAAATCCAAATATTCTATTGGCTGTGGGAATAATTTGTCTAATGAAAAAAGGCAGTAGAAATTTCTTTTCAAGGGTCTCTGTGCCAAGGAATAATATGGTTGTCAGAGCCCGGCAAATATTGATTCCAAACTGGACTTAAAGAATATACTCTCTTCTGATATATGTTATCTTAATATACATTTCATAGGAATTTTTACACTTGGAACAAATACATTAGATGAAGGAGAAGTCTATGTGTATCTAACCCATTTATATTTACAGAAAACTCACAAAAACCTTGAATCTTCAAGGAATGCAAGGCTGTCGTTAATGTAATTTCTACGTAATTCCAGATTAACAGCAATGACCAAAAAACAAAAAGTTTGTTTCAAAACTTGTCAATTTTTTTTTTTAATATATTAGTTCAATTCTCCGTTGTAGTAAGGACTGAATAGACATAATGGATTATTTCTCTAATGACTGAGGGTTTTGCAGAATCACTATCCTAAAAATGTAAATAGCATCAATTTACATCTGTAAATACATGATGGTCCTATACATGCAGGAATTGTAAACTTAGGATACATTAAATTTTTGGCTGAAGGTATACCAACCTTGGACCACCTCCTAGAAACTGGTTTATTTTGGAAAAAAATTTTCATGAAAGAATGTGTTCTTTTGATGCACTTACTTATATTTTTGTTTGTGAGCTATTTCAATTATACAAAATATACCCATGTACCCATCATTTGGATTTTAAAATGTTAATATTTTGCCATATTTTATTTAGACTTCTTTTTGGGAAATAAAATATTACAAAGTTGTATCTGCTCCTCTCTCCTCAGACATTATTGTGTTTGCCTTCAAACCATGTTTTTTTACCTAACACATACATGTTTTTGTTTCTGTTGTGTGCTGCCGAGTGGATTCCACTCACAGAGACCATATAAGTAGACCTAGAGTATAACTGCTCCACAGAGGTTCCTAGGCTGTAATCTTTACCAGGTCATTTATCTAGCAAAGCCATTGATAGGTTGTTTTGGTTCTATTGGCCCTTAAGATTTTCTGTTGTTTTTGGTGTTTTTTTAAGATTTTCAATGATCCACACAATGGTCTTTAAATACCTTGCTTTAAACTTGATGAGCTTTCTCAATCTGGGTCCCTTGACTTTCAACAATTCATGAAGTTGTTCTTCATGAAAAGTGTTATTCATGAAGATATCTTTATACATTATCTCTTTTGATATTGCCTCTCCTCCATTCTCTATGCTCATTTGGAAAGCCTATTAGATATATGCTAGGCTTTCTTATTCTATTCGACTTGTTGCTTAATCTTTCTTATGTTTTCCATTTCTTAATCACTTTTTTGCTGTGTTCCCAATGATTTCCCCAAATCTGTCTTTCAGTTCACTAATAGACTCTTCAGTTATGATAATCTGCCTTTTAACCTATATATTTTATTCCTAGATTTTTTTTTTTCTTTTTCAAATATGCCAGTTCTTTGGTTATAGTGTTCTATTTTTTTTATGGTTTATGTGTATGAGTTATGTGTTTTCTACATGTTTATCATCTTAAACACACAACTTATTCTTTTCATATTTTTCTATTGTCTAAAGTTTTTGCTCTTGGGAAAATATGACTCCTATTTGTATTTATGTTTACCCTTTTCCCTGTGGAATATACCCTAATGTATTTTGAAAATAAGGTTTTCATTTCCTTTCATTTTTGTTGTTGTGTTGTTGTTGGGGGTAGGAAGTCCCATTTGCTCAGATTTGTGAAAGTGCCCCCTGCAGTGACATTCTGCGTTTATTTTTACCAAATGCCCAGAGGCATCACAAGTAGAGGGCTAGTTTTGGGGTTAATTTCTCAGCTTGGATTTCTATACATCTTTGCATTGTTCAAACTTTAGGTTCTTTCTTTCTCCCCCCCCCACCCCCCCACCATGGGAGAACTTTTTCCAACTCTGCTTGATAGAGCCCCAAACAAGGACAAGCTTCCAGGAAGTAGAATTTTCTAGCTGGCATTTCACAGAACACTTCTGGATTTGTTTAGAGAGCTTGGTTTCACCTGCAGCCTTGCATGGGCCCTGGGCTATATCATCCACGGATGTAAGGGCTTGAATAGCTCAGCCTCTAACAGTTGGGGCCATTATCTGAGTTTAATAAATACTAACCCCTAACCCTTTTCTCAAGGAGCCCAGGTGGTGCAGTGGTTAAGAGATTGACAGCTAACCAAAAGGTTAGTGGTTCAAACCCACCAGAAGGATGTGGTAGTCTGCTTCCATAAATATTACAGCCTTGGAAGCCCCATGGGGCAGTTCTACTCTGCCTTATAGGGTAGCTATGAGTCAGAATCCATTGGACATCAATGATTTTATTTTGTTTTTTTAAGCCTTTGCTCAGCTGTTACAGTATCAACTTGCACTCTTATTGCTCTGGCTTTGAGGCTTTAGGGTTTCTTCTTTTTCCCCCCTTCTTGACAAGTTGAAATTTCCCTTCTGTTCTTTAAATTTGCAAGGAAATTAATCTTTTGGTTATATTTTATGCAGCATTGCTATGTTTGTAGTTGGAAGTGACTTTATACAAATTTAGGCTACCTTGTTGTCAGAAAAATACGTTTATTTTCTTCTTTTTCCAATTAGTGAAGTATCATAAGAAATTTTGGCTAATCAAAGTTCTTGTTAGTTAAAGTCTACATCATTCAGTATTTTACTCTAGTAAATAAATAGAGCTAGAAGTAGATTCAGTAAATTGAAATATAGAAATTTATGGGTTAACCAACCATAAAAAAAATAAGAAATTGGACATAATCAAAATTTAAAACTTCTGCTCATCCAAAGACACAGTTAAGTAAAAGAAAATGCAAGCCACAGACTAGGAAACAATATATAAATGCAGTGTATGTATCTGGCTAAGGACTTGTATTAGGAATATGTAAAGGTCTCTTTTAAAATTGCAATTAAAATGCCCAGAAGACTTGAATAGATACTTCACAAAAGAAGATACATAAACAGTCAATAAGCACATTAAAAAGGGTTCAACGTCATTATTCATCAGAGAAATTAAAATTAAAGCCACACTAGATGCCACTTCATATCTACTAGAATGGATAAAACTTTAAAAACTGACACCACCACCAAATGTTAGCAAGAATGAGGAGAAATAGGATTCTCCTAAACTTCTGGTGGGAATGTAAATGGTACAACCACTTTGGAAATGGTTTGACAGTTTCTTATAAATTAATCATGTATGTACCACATCAACCAGCAGGTCCACTCTTAAGTATTTACCCAAGAGAAATAAAAGCATATCCACTGAAAGATGAATATAAAAATGTTTCTTATAGTTTTATTTCTAATAGTTAAAAAAGTAAATAACCCAAATATCCGCCAACAACAGGATGGATAGGCAGATTATATTCTGACCCTGGGAGACTACTCGGCTCATAAAAATGAATAAACTCCTGATATACACAATAACAGGCTTGAATTGCAAAAATATTATATTGAGTGAAAAAATAAGGACAAAAGAGTATATATGAATTATATGAAATTCAAAAACAGATAGAACTAATTTATGGTGATAGAAAACAGAAGAGTGTTTTCCTCTGGATGTGGAGGTGGGTAGAGACTAACTGTAAAGAGTGTTAGGGAACTTACTGGGGTTATGGAAACGTTTTATATCTTGACTGGAAAATTGGTTGCATTGGTCTATACAATGGTCAATTATATCAAATTAATGACTTAAAATACGGTTTGTAAATTTTATCC
The DNA here is from genome assembly GCF_000243295.1 of Trichechus manatus latirostris. Taxonomy (NCBI): domain Eukaryota; kingdom Metazoa; phylum Chordata; class Mammalia; order Sirenia; family Trichechidae; genus Trichechus; species Trichechus manatus. The sequence goes on from NW_004444151.1 coordinate 874,417, forward strand.
CAGGTAAAAACAATTAAATCTGTGAGTGACGTCATGTTTTGAGGCTAGATATTTTAGAATCTGATCAACAAGGATAATCACAAATTTATTACTCTGGTACAGTTGTTCTGGACTTCCACTTAGGGCAGCAAACTAGACTGAAGGCTCTCTGGAAGCTTTATCTAGTCTTGAAGTTCTGTACTGTTTCTTATGCCTTCTAAAAGACAGCGTAAAACTTTCTAACTATTTTTAGAAATAGTAGTTGAAGAAGCAGTCCTAAAAGAATTACATAACCACACAGTTATTTTACTCTTTCAAGTGAATTAATGCTTGCATTGCTAATACTGCAGGCTTCAACCTAGTGACTGAAACCAAGATTTTTTTCACCATCAGCTATAAAGATTATGGAAGGTGAAATAAGAGACAATTCTGCTGCTGATGTGTAAGGCAAAACGGAAGACAGCTTGTCCATCTGTAGCTCTCAAGTTTCTTTACTGCTGTCAGGAAGAACAGTGTTGGTTTTGTCAATAAATTTAACATACTTGATATGGATTATTTAGGACACACAGTGAGCAGAGTTTTATGGCATGCTGCCATTTTTACATGCAAAAAATGTTTCTCTTATTCCAGTAAAGTCAATGGGACGGTCCCTGGGTGGTGCAAATGGTTAATGCGCTCAGTGCTAACCAAAAGTAGGAGGGTCAAGTCTACCCAGAGGCACCTTGAAAGGAAGGCCTGGTGATGTACTTTGAAAAAAATCACCACTGAAAACCCTAAGAAGCTCAGTTCTCTGACACACATGAGGTCACCATGAATCAGAATCCACTCAATGGCAACTGTTTTTTTGGTTTGCCTGAGGAACTGGTTTTTTCACACATACTCTCATGGCAGACACAGCAGGTGTTTCAACGACCTTACCTCCAGGAACAGAGTAAGGAATTTTGAAAGCCTTTGTGAGGTGCCACATGCAAGAGGGTTCAATAGGCAGTGAAGAAAGATCAGGGGAAAAATATAGGAACATATACTCCCTGCAATAGACAGAAAATATTTTCGTAATCAGAAAAGCTAACAAATGTTTATTTTTCAATGCATAGAAGAAAAACTAAAACAAGAAATGTTAACAGAATGTCTTATAGCTTGTAGTTTTTAACCCCTCTGAAGTATTTTACCACACAGTCTAAATTTTCTTTAAAAAATTACCAGCTTATGGGTGGAGGGCTGTGGGAACCATGGTCTCAGGCAACATCTAGCTCAATTGGCATAACACAGTTTACAAAGACAATGTTCTACATTCTACCTTGGTGAGTACTGTCTGGGGTCTTGGAAGGCTGTGAGCAGCCATCTGGGATACTCCACTGGTCTCATCCCTTCGGGAGCAAGGGAGAATGAAGAGAACAGGATACAAGGAAAAGATTAGT
>NW_004444151.1:876230-907344 GCF_000243295.1 Trichechus manatus latirostris
GGTTGTTAACCAATGTCATAAAACAATATGTACTACTGTTTCATGAGAAACTATTTGTTCTGTAAGCCTTCACCTGAAGTACAATAAAAAAGAATATATATAGGAACAAGCAAGTTATAAAACTTGGTTATAAGTCATGGGCTTCAGCTTAGTCAATGATTTAGAAAATCTTTCTTCAAAAATTAAACCTGTTTATGACTCAAAGGAAAAACAATTCTTTCTTATTTTCTTTTGATTTGTTTTTACAGTATCTTACTATATATAAAGAAGTGGATAAAGAAGGTCATCCCTCTTCTTCTGCCCTGGTAACTGAGTTTGGCAGGTTATGCCCATCTATGATTCAGAAGATGGAGATACAAAATGAACAGACCTGCATCCTGGTCCTGAACCAGGGAAATAACCAAGAACCAAACCCATTGCCGTCAAGTCCATTCTGACTCATAGCGACCCTACAGGACAGAGGAGAACTGCCCATAGGGTTTCCAAGGAGCTGCTGGTGGATTCGAACTGCCAACATTTTGGTTAGCAGTTAAGCTCTTAACCACTGCACCACTAGGGCTCCAAACCCTTGGATATTATCTCATATTTGTTCATCTCTTTACAGCTTATAAAGCTCTTTTACATACTTTCATTCATTTAATTCTCAGAAACCCTCAGTGAAGAAGACACAACTCCCATTCTACTAATAAGAAAATTGAGACTCAAAAGAAGCTGAGTGACTTGCTTTGGAGGTCACACATCTAATAAGTAGCAGAGTCAGGGCTTATAGTCATATCCAAATCTCTTTATATTATATAACTGCAGAAGCTATTCATTATTATACATTTTTTAAAATATATATATATATATATACACACACATATATATATAATGGCAGAGAGTCCCTGGGAGGCACAAACAGTTAAGCACTCAATTACTAACCAAAGGGTTGGCGGTTCAAGCCCTCCTAGAGGCACTTTAAAAGCAAGGCCTGGCAATCTGCTTTTGAAAAGTCACAGCCATTGAAAGCCCTATGAAATGCAGTTCGACTCTGCAATAAGTGGGGTTGAAATGAGCCAGAACTGACTCAATGGCAGCTGGTAAAGTTAAGGTATAATGACAAAAATTATCTGCATTATTCTGGCTCTCCCTTGCTTTATGATATTTTCAAACACTGGATAAAGGCTACTACTAAATTCACAGGTACTGTCAGCTACATCTTCAAAGTATACTTCAAATTCATTCACTTTTATTCATTCCTCCAGTTACCACATCATTCTTGGACAGCTTTAATTCTCATCTGGATTTCTGAAAATGCTTTCTAAGTTTTCTCTCTGCTACCATTTTCATAATAAATACAATCTTATAAGAACATGAATCATTCCTATCCTCAGAACTTTTCCTATATAAAAAACAGATGCTAGTAATCATGTCTTAATTCACTCATCTGCCAGTTTGTCACTGTGGTGGCTTGCGTGTTGCTGTGATGCTGGAAGTTATGCCTACAGTATGTCAAATACTAGCAGGGTCATCCACGGTAGACAGGTCTCAGCAGAGCTTCCAGACTAAGATAGAATGTGAAGAAGGACAGGGTGATCTCCTTCTAACTGGTCAATGAAAACCTTATGGATGGTAGCAGAACACTGTCTGATACAGTCCCAGAAGATGAGCCCCTCAGGTTGAAAGGCACTCAAAATTTAACTGGGAAAGAGCTGCCTTCTCAATGTAGAGTCGTTCTTAATGACATGGATGGAGTCAAGCTTTTGGGACTTTCATTTGCTGATGTGGCATGACTCAAAATGAGAAGGAACAGCTGCAAACATCCATTAATAATAGGAATATGGAATATACGAAATGTGAATCAAAGAAAATTTGGAAATCATCAAAAAATGAAATGGAATGCTTGAAGATGGATATCCTAGGCCTTAATTAGCTGAAATGGACTGGTATTGGCCATTTTGAATCAGACAATCATATGATCTACTATGCCGGGAATGACAACCTAAAGAGGAACAGCATCGCATTCATTGTCCAAAAGAATATTTCAAGATCTATCCTGAAATACAACACTGTCAGTGATTGGATAATATCCATACACCTACAAGGAAAACCAATTAATAAAACTATTATTCAAATTTACACACCAACCACTAATGCCAAAGATGAAGAAATTAAAGATTTTTACCAACTTCTGTGTTCTGAAATTGATCAAATATAAAATCAAGATGCATCATAACTACTGGTGATTGGAATGTGAAAGTTGGAAACAAAGAAGGATCAATAGTTGGAAAATATGGCCTTGGTGATAGAAATGACATCAGAGATCCCATGATAGAATTTTGCAAGAATGACTTCTTCACTGCAAATATCTTTTTTCAACAATATAAACGGTGACTATACACGTGGACCTTGTCAGATGGAACACACAGGAATGAAGTCGACTACATCTGTGGAAAGAAACGACCCAGAAGCTCAGTATTGCTGTCAGTCAGAACAAGGCCAGGGGCTGACTGCAGAACAGACCATCAATTCCTCATATGCAAGTTCAAGTTGAAGCTACAGAAAATTAAAACAAGTCCACAAGAGCCAGAGTTCAACTTTGATTATATTCACCTAAATTTAGAGACCATCTCATGAATAGATTTAACGCATTGAACACTAATGACCTAAGACGAGATGAGTTGTGGGATGACATTAAAGACATCATACATAAAGAAAGCAAAAGGTCATTAAAAAGACAGAAAAAAAAGGACCAAAATGGATGTCAGTAGAGACTCTGAAACTTGTTCTTGAGCTTAGAGTAGCTAAATGATGAAGTAAAATGATGAAGAAACGATGAAGTAAAAGAGCTGAACAGATTTCAAAGGTGGATGGAGAAGACAAAATAAAGTATAAAGAAATGTGCAGAGACCTGGAGCAGCAGTCAAGAAATCAAATGACATATTGCATTGGGCAAATCTGCTGCAAAAGACTTCTTTAAAATGTTGTAAAGCATTTTCAAATGCTTTAAAATGTCACCTTAAGGGCTAAGGTACACCTGACCCAAGCAATGGTATTTTCAATTGCCTTGTATGAATGGGAAAGCTGGACAAGGAATAAGAAAGGGTGAAGAAGAATGATGCATTTGAATTATGGTGTTGGCAAAGAATATTGAATATACCATGGAGTGCCAGAAGAATGAACAGATCTGTCTTGAAAGAAGTCCAACCAGAATGCTTTTTAGAGGTGAGAATGGCAAGATTTTGCCTCATGTACTTTGGACATGTTATCAGGAGGGATCAGTCCGAGGAGAAGAATGTCATGCTTGGTAAAGCAGAGGGTCAGGGAAAAACAGGAAGACCCTCAATGAGATGAATTGACAGTGGCTACAACAGTGGGGTATAACAAGAAAGATTGTGAGGATAGTGCAGGATCGAGTAGTGTTTCTTTCTGTTGTACATAGGGTTGCTATGAGTCAGAACCAACTTGACGACACTTAACAACAACAATTCATTACGAAAGTATCTTCCACTCCATTCCCCTTTTGTATTTAAAGTTCTATACTTAAATATACACCTTTTTAATAATTTATTCACTTCTTAGAAAAAGAAAACTGTTTCAGGCTAATATTATCACTATTAAAACACTATCTTACAAATGAAGCTGAGTTAATAATGTACTTTTTTTCCAGGTCATCCATCTAGTTTAATAATGTTCTGGACCTAACACACAGGTATTACTATCTTAATACCATGTTCATTTTCAAGGCCAGAAAAACAATATTATATTCAATATCATCCCCATCTTGAAGACTTTCTTGACCCCATAAGCAGATATTAATTCAGAACCCCTATAATATTTTGTACCTCTAATTTGGTGCTGAATTAATTTCTTTGAATTATAACTATGGAATTATCTTGCCTTCCTCTTCTCTATCCGTAATTCTCACTGTCATTTCCACAAGGGCAATAATTTTGTTTTATATTTTTTATATAATCCTTCATGGGTTCTTAAATTATGCCCTTACATTGATAGATTGTCAGTAACTTTCATTGAATTGAAAATTATTCAAGCCATGTATTTTTCTACCTAGCTGCAAAGCTGCATATTTTTATAAAATCAATCATGAAAATGATCTTGTGCTCAAATAAAGGGAAAGATTTTGTTAAATCCAGTACCCATTTAATAAGGCAGGGACAGTGCTAGCTACAATCTACAATTTTCCGTCCATCATTTGTGTCCCCTTTCTTTTAAGTGGCATCTGAACCTACCACATACCTTTGAGGCAGGATTATGGGAGACAAAAGCAAATACCAGTTGTCAATACCTCAAACTCCAAACACCACCTATGGTGTTTGACTGACATGACATACCTTTAACAAGAGCTGTCTTACAGAGACTACAGGAAAGAGACAGGCAGACAGACTTCAGACAGCTACTTAAAGTGACTGGCATTCTTTTGACAGTTTCATTTGACTCTAGCTCAAGTCAACTTATCTTCCTACTCCCCATAGGTTTCTAAGTGACTAGAATCTTAGGAAAACAGGAGAAAGGAAATAAAATATTAGCAGAGCTAAGAGAAACCCAGTTAGTGGAGTTTAGCTGTTCAGGTTTCTCTAGAAACCACCATCACTTGCATTTTAACTTTGGATCCACGTAAGAACAGTGGAGAGTTTTTGATACCCGTGTAAAATTGACTTTTATTGTTTTTGTCTTCCTAAGATTCATTTCCTCTTCTTCTTAATAACAGTACCTTTGTTTTAATCAGGTAAACACCCCCCTTCCATCCTCAACACACACACACCCTGTCTCTGGAAGAGATTTCATGGTCTTCGTCTAGTCTGTCAACTTATTCCATTCTTCATCAATAAGGAATAATTGCCTGACAGTAAGAGGAAAACCAACTTAGAGTGACCAAATAATAATTAATAGCCAATTCCTGGTTATTTCAACAGTCCATAATTTCAAGCTGCTGGGTAAGCACCTTTGAGATTCTCTTAGCATTTCCCTCATAGTCACATAAGTGCATCTACAAGGAAGAAGTGGGGACAGGGTGCATGGTAGAGTAGCATCAGAGAGACTCTCTCCTTATACTCCCTTTCATCAGATAGAGATATCTTTCCCAGAAATCCCCCAGAAGGCTTCTACTTATGTCTCAATATTTACAACTGAGTCATATGTCTACCCCTAGATGCAATGGAGAATAGAAAATCAAGTATCTGGCTTATTCAGCCTCTATATTGTGAGAAAAGTGAAGAAGGCAAGGGAGATGGAGGTTGAAACAACTGCTGAGGAGCCATCCAACATCTGTAAACTATCCCTTTGGCCAGAGTGATTACGTCGAGAATAGGCATGTAAACCAAGCAATGCTAGTGGAACCCAATTTAGGGATGTTCCTTGGAACTATGGTAAGAACTCTTTTAACTGATCTCCACTTAACCAATTTTTCTGGTTTAACTAATACTCTTCATGCCTTCAGTAAAACATAGTGACACATAACTCTGTTGGAAAATGGGCACAAACATGAATAGATAATTCATAGAAGAAATTCAAATAACCCTTAAAAATATGAAAGGATGCTTAACAACATTCATAATAAGATAAGGCAGTTGCTATCAAGTTGACTCTGACTCATAGCAACCCCATGTGCATCAGAGTAGAACTGTGCTCCTTAGGGTTTTCAATGTCTGATTTTTCAGAAGTAGATCACCAGGCCTTTCTTCTGAGGTGCCTCGGAGTGGACTAGAACCTCCAGCCTTTTGGTTAGCAGCTGAGTGTGTTAACCATTTGAGCCACCCAAGGACTTCCATAATAATACATGCAATGAAAATTATGTGATACTATCTTTTATTAATAAGTTTGGCAAACCTTAAAACATGCATCTGGAGATGCCAGGACAAAAGTGGAAGAGAAATAGTAATCAAAGATATGACCAAAGAAAACACACACACATCCACACACTGTAAAAACACCTGTCAGCATCCAGGCAGGGAAGAACCAGTTACATGAAAAGAAATAAAACTCAAACTAGCCAAAGACTTATCTAACATTAGATAACAGAGAAAAGTGGAGCAACAATCACAGTGGAGGAACAACTATTGAGGGATACCAAAAAAAAAAAAAAAATCCATTGTCATAGAGTCAATTCTGACTCATAGCAACACTATAGGACAGAGTAGAACTTCCACACAGCGTTCCCAAGGCTGTAAATCTTTACAAGAAGCAGACTTCCACATCTTTCTTTGAACTGCAGACCTTTCAGTTAGCAGGCAAGCACTTAACCATTGCGCCACTGGGGCTCCTCATTGAGGGATAAAGACTATTAAGAATTTCATATGATACACAGATGCAGGATATTATCAGGATTGTTCAAGTATATCTTATATTTCTATTTGACTAGTGCAGTGCTTGTAAAGTTTTCTTTAAGAAACCATTATTTCAGATAAAATATAGACTCCCAACATTGAAAACAAAGGAAAACTGTTCCTGTAGAGGTAGAGTGAGACACCTGATGCCCCACCCGCTGGGCACCATGATGCTTCCTATAACTTCCCCAAAGCATCTTTGCAGATCTCTCATGCCCCAGAGATTATAGGTTTAAAACTGCTACACTGGAGCATGATATATGTAAAACTGAGCAGTAGTAGATGAAGTGGGAGAGATGTGTTGAGACCTATTGCAAAGGGTCTAAAATGACTAAGGCATTTACACTTTATTCAGTAAGTAGAGGGAACTATGGAATGTTTTTCAGCAGAAGAGAGATGTGATCAGACTCAGACTTTAGGAAGTTTTCTCTTGCATTATTAAATATTGGAGTTAGCAGACACAAAGGCTGGAATACAGCAAGTTAACTACCACAACTTTGCAAGTAAGAGGCAATAAAGGTATTCTTCATTTACATGTTACCTTTCCATTTGTGGGATTGATTTGCCCCCATATCCTGCTTCTTTTGGAACCTCAGTGCTTTATTACTTTCCCCCACTCTACATATTCAACGTTTCTCTCTCCATTTGATGCGTACACCTAGGTTTACAATATGCTCGGATCTCTCAAGGTCTAAACCATTTCTGCCTTAAATCTTATTTGTCACTCAAACTACTGCTCTTTTTCTTGCCGTCTTTTCTATCCCCAACTTCTAGAGAGCTGTCCTTTCTCTGCGCTTCCTTTTCAGTCTTACTCTATCCCCATTAATTTTCCTTGAACCACCCCTTAAAAGTCAAAAATGACGAATAAGCCCTCTAATCCAGAGTCCTCTTCACAATTCTTCTTCTGCTTAGCATTTCTCACTTTCACGAGCAGGCACACTTTGTGGTTCACTTTCTTTCATTCCTTAGTAGCAGATTTAAATGAACATAAAATATAACAGTATTTTTTTAAAATCTGGTTTGAATATTTGCTTGCCAAGATTTACAACTCTAATAACCATTGTTGTTTGGAGGCCGTCTCCCCTCCATTGGGATGGTTCAAGAATGTCAGTGCTTATATGGTCCCTAGTCTCCAGATCACAGCTGACATCTTGATCATTGCTCTTCCTGCCCTAAGTATTTATAACTGATGTTGCTGTAGGGTAGTAGTGGTGCATTGTATTTTCAAGGAAGCTACGCCTTCGTCAACCCATAGAAATTCTACCACTAATCTCAATCTCAACCACCTTGTCCAGCACAAAGACGAAGCGTATCCATGCATCTATATCCAAATGAGATTTTTTTCCCTTCCAGGGCATTTCATTCCAGTAAGATCTTGGCCACCTAGGTCTCACTGTGTCTTTTCCTGGTCTTGAGACTCCTGTTGGATCTGAACTACCCTACAAAGAAGAAAACAAAGCCGCAAACCCTCCTGTTCTGAAATAATACTATGTTCATAATCACTCAAGGGCACAGAACTTTCATAGAGATTGGGAAGAACACTTTTGTGGCAGCCTATTACCACCCAGCCTAAAACAGAGAATGATGTTTGATTTCCTCCTTTTGACCCCTACTACACATAAAAATTCACAAAGAATATAAAGGCCTATCTAAGGGGGAGGTGACAATTACCTTTAAATCCTTTTGTTGATGATATTGCTCCAATTGAAAGTAATATCTACTGGTGACGGTTGCACAACATGAAGAACATAATTAATGCCACTGAATTGTACATGTGAAAAATGTTGAAATGGCAAATGTTTTGTTATAAACAAAAAAGAACCGTTGCCGTCAATTCTGACTCATAGCAACCCTATAGGACAGGGTAGAGCTGCCGCATAGGGTTTCCTAGATCTTTACAGAAGCAGACTGCCACATCTTTCTCCTGTGGAGTGGCTGGTGGATTCGAACTGCCAAACTTTGGGTTAGCAGCCCAGCGCTTAATCACTGCACTACCAGGGCTCCTTGTTTTGTTATATATATATTTTTACCACAATAACAATACAAAAACAACAACAAAACACAAATAATTTCAATACTCATTTATGAGTAACCTGCACTGGCATACCCATTCAATGACGCCATGTGCCAGGCATTATGCTAGGTGCTGGGAAACGATGGTAAACAAGACGGTTGAGGAGACTCTGCTTTCACAGAGCTTAAGGTCTAGTGTGAGAGACAGTCAATGCAAAAAAAAAAAAAAAAAATTAAATGGCAACTGTGATAAGTTTTGCAACTTTATATGCTTGCTCCTTGACCTTGGTCATCTCACCCACTATTACATCTTCCAGTGTTAACAAAAGTGGTCAAATTTTTATTAATTTTTCCCATGTACCTCTTTCGTGGCTATGACATTGTCAATTCCAACTGATTGCTAAACGACTACATATGAATATACATATTCTGTCGATATCATAGCTGTCCAAAACTGACCTAATCATTCCCCCCAGACAAACCTAGTTTTCTCATCCCATTTCCCTCGTCTTAGTTACTAATACTAACTTTCTTCTAGATCTGTATATCTATATGTTCATGGCCATTAATTTTGGGGGGGCTATTCCTCGATCTAAGACTACACTGAGCAGTCATTTCTCAAATGTGTTCCAGTACCCATGAAGAAGATTGAACAAGACTAAACAAAAAAGTTAATCCTAAATCCATTCCCAATCCCTGAAAAATAATTTGAAAACATTTTTATTACCTATTATAGGATTTGTAGCATCATCTTCGCACATCATGGATAGCAAATTAATCTTAGCTTGCAGCTGTCTTCCGTGTGTTGGGACTATCCACACCACTTATTCCTTTTACAAGAATTGTTTAATATGGACACAAACACACACACACATCACATTTTGCTCAAGTACTTATTATCATCTTCTCTTTGAACTCATATCTGAGAAGCCCCATCTCACATCTTGACTTTAATAAAGCTGAAAAGTAAGAATAAATGAAAGTTAAATTAGGGGTTGGTTGGTTTGTGTTTTTAATCCATTTTCTTATTGCTTCCTTAAAATTGTCAATGTATAATCTTGAACTTTGCAGGCATAGTAGTTATCAGGCAAGGGATTTGGCATATCTTCCATTCTTGTTCAGACCCTAATTTGCAATAATTTTCTGAAATCCATAGGGGATCTTTTGGAGAGAAGCTGTGAGACAACTAATCAGAAAAAGATATTCTAATGTTTAGTTACGTTACAACGTAGCAGAGGCTTCTGGGGGATATTGCAGAAATCCCATTGGTTGATTCATTTTAACAGGGTTGACTAAAGCAGAGAAAAAAGCTATCAGAGGAAATCTCACACTGATTATTCTTGAAATAAGTTCAAACATGTGTTTCCTAATTTCTGTGATGTTCTTTTTTTTTTTTTAAGAATTCACCTTTATTTTACTTTCTCTTCCTTTTGTCTTCTTTAGTTTTATATTCCATATCCACTAACATCTATGATTTATTTAATTTCTACTATGAGGACTGAGACATTGACAAGGAAACAGAGACATTAAGAAAAGGTAAATAAAAACATCAAGTTAAATTCCTTAATTACCCCTGTTTATTTTCTAGGTGTAAATAGACAATATGTATACAATAGGCATTGTTTTTGGAAACTTACAAGCCAGAAAGTTGCCATAGCAACCTCAGCACAATAACCTCCAGGAGAAATGAATTTCCAGTAGGTGTGGAGTCCTTGGCAGTTTACACAGCACTTTCAAGCCGTAATCACATCCAGTATTTATTACAATCATGTAATTAAGTAGGGCTGTTATTATTATCCTTATTTGCAGATGACAAAACTTCAGCTTGAAGGGTTAAAAGAGTTGTCCAGGGTCATGTTAACTGGTAAGTGGTAGGCTCAGAATGTTAAATTATGTCGTTTGATCATAATAATAGTAAATTTTTCAGAGTCAGGCTAATTATTGAAAATAAGAATATCTGTATACTTACATTAAATATTTATAAAATGTGACACTTCGGGAAGGACCTGGCTAAGTATTCTCTTGTTGCTGCTAAGGCAAACTTAGGGTCTAGAACCCATGAGTTTGGGGACACAAGTCCTCGTTTGATAGCTTTAATTGCAGCAATTAGCCATGTGGCCACATTCACAAAAATTCTTTCATATCCAGTGATCAAAGCCATTCCCCCCTTGTCAATTACTTTAGTCCAATTTCTAAAGCTTTCTCTGAAGGGAAGAAAATACAATTTCTTCTTAAAGATGGAGGCACAAAAAGAGGAACCATTACAAGAGGATGCACATATGAGAGCAGACGTCTTACATATGAATTAAGAATTGTGGTATAAATATCAATCAATTAAGAAGTACCTATAAATCAGTGGTTCTCAACTGGGGATGATTGCACCTCCAGGGCACATTTGGCAATGTCTAACGACATTTTTAGCCATGACAATTGAGGGGTGGTACTGGCATCAGGTGGTACTGGCATCAGGTGGATCAGATGTTGTTAAATGCTACAATGCACAGGACAACCCCCCACAACAAAGAGTCATTTGGCCTGAAATGTCTATAATGAAGCTGTGGACAAATTCTGCTATAAATAAGGCAAATTATTTGACATTTATGTATTTAATTATCTTATAAAAGTGATTCTTGAAATTGATTTGTATAAAAATTATGATTAAAATTTAATTTTCTTTTTTTAAGAAATTACATAAACATTACATGGCCATTGTAGAAAAATTAGAAAATACAAATAAGCACAAAGGAAAAGAAATCAAGTCACCTTAAATTCCACAACCTAAAGATAACTAGTGGTAACTCTTAACTTTTCTGGTGTCTTTTCTACTACATACCATCCTTCATAAATAGTCACACGTATACTGATACTTTGGAACAAAAATACAATCATATTATGCTTTCCTCTAGTTTGCCTTTTTTTTTTTTTTAACTTATCAATATAGCATAAATGACTGGCTAAGTCAGTAAAACTAGGATTACCCCCTTATTTTTAATGATTGACTAGTATTTCATTTTATAATATAACAAACTAAATCTTTCTTATTGGCTATTTAGCATTTTTTCTGCTTTTATAAACAATGTTGTCATGAATATTTTTGTGCATAAGTTTTGGTGCAAATGTCTGATTGTTTTTTAACACACATTCGAAAAATAAAACTTTCAGATCAGGGGATGTAGGCTAATCTACTGTGTTTGACACACATTGCCAAATTTCACCGTATAAAGGTTATACTTCTCAACAAGCTCATAAGAAGAGCCTATTGCTAACATATTTAAAGGTCTACATGGCATGTTGAAAATTAGTCTTTTGATTTCTGTGCAAAACAAAAACAAAAACACAAGATCTCATAGTGGTTAAATGTCTGGATGAATAGTCTCTGATCTTGGGCAAGATTATAATCCTCAATTTGTAGGCCTAAAAAAGAGTTGGCTAAATTTTTTCAGTCTCTACTTTGTGGCATTTTAAGTCAATAAGATAAAAAGATCCGGCTTCCATAGTTAGGTCCACATAGGTTCTTTTATAAAAGAGAGACATAAGAAAGATCAAGAATTCAGAAGAATCAGAACTCAGCAGAAATCAAATACAAAAAAAAATGTAATACTCTAAAAAATCTCAAAGATATTGGGAATTATGCTGATTTTACTATTGTTTGTGGGATGGGGTTATGAGACATCATTTTTAATTATAAAAGGGGAGTATATACCTATAAACCTAGATGATTCAAAAACATCCAGACCATAGACGTCTGGGTTACACATAAAAAATTTTTTTCAAGAGAGAAAAAGAATCCAAGGAAAATGTCAAGGTTTGTGTATTACTTTCTGTCTTCCAAAGCCACAGGGAATCTGCCACTCTGGCAGAAAGCAAAAATATTTTGCCGTTTTCCCCCATTTGATGACGTTTTTGTTGAATATTAGAAAGATATTTATGAAATGCAATTTAATGTATTTGCAAAAAAATAAACACAGGGATGGATTTTCAGCTAATTAACCTACTCTCAAGAAAGGCAGTATTGAAATGCTTGTTAATGTTTAAGCCATAAGACAGACAAAAATGCAGGCAATATTTCATCGTGACACCCAGGAGACCCATGTGTGACACAATATAGAGTCTATGTGTATCTCTCTCTCCACAGGAACTAATTTTGAAGCACCAGAATGCTGTGAATTGGCTGTAAAACAATGTTGAAGAAACTCAACATAGAACAGAAGGCACACTTTCCTTAGGAAGAATGCTGATAAAATTTTAATGAACTAACATGTTGTCCTGGGGATTTGTTGCTATTCATTAATTCATTGTGCTGTTCCTCTATAGTTTTGCTAAAGCTGAGTGACAAATTGTCAAGTAGCTGTTCTGGTGGTTTAAATTGTCTCATTGATACCCTAAATTTAGGGGGTAAATTCTTTTAGAGACTTGCCCCATTGCACGTGGGGTAACACATTTTTCAGCACCACATGCACCCAACTGTATTTCAAATAAAACTCCATCTCTAGGGTAGGCCTTTGACTCTGCAAAACAATGCAAATAATCACAGAATGATTGACAGCTCTGGTCACAGATGGGGACTACCACAGGAGCCAGGGCTGGGGAAGGCTCTACCATACAAAATAGTCAACTGGCCACCTCTGAATTAGGATAAAATTCTCAGTGGAAAAGAATAATTCAATCATAAAATCTTAGAATGCCAGAGCTTGGAGGGACCTCAAAATCAGTTTCACTCTTACGTTTTGCAAATGAGAATTTTTAGGAAGCCCAGAGAGATAAAGAGTCATAAAGGATGCGAGTGGCAGAGCAAGGATTAGAAACTATTTTTGCTTAAGTTAATGTCCTCGTCATACTGCCTCCCTGGGTTTCTTGTCCTTTCCACTTCTAGTCACTTTCCTATCTGCCCCCTGAAATTAGTCCTAATGGCAGAATAGTGTAAAAGAATAACCTTGGAGTATAGGAACATATCCATCATAAACTCTCATATTATTTTTTAAATGCACATACATTTTATACTATAAACGATCCATGTTTGTATTAATCTAATTTTTCCAAGTCTTTGAGTAAAATGAATGATCTAGGAAAACTTGGCAAACTTGTCTAATACATTATATACCCCCAGATACTGCTGGATACCCAGATTTTGATAAACAGATGTGGATCACCAGCAAAAAAAAAAAAAAAAAAGTCAGAGCAAGGATTCTGATGTGAGTGAAGTGCCCTTCTTTTTAGGGTCATCATTAAATAATATTGATGGCACTGGATTCCTGCTACTGTGCCTTGATGGAGGTCAGCTGAAAGGAGAAGCACAGATCATTTTGTGATGACTGTGCCATCAAGAAGCAGCCAGAGGTGAGAAAGCCCACAATCAGGAACCAAATATTCATGTCATATTTGCAGAGACAGCCAAACATCAGTGAATAAAGAGTTGTTTATCCTGCTCTCCTCCCCTACCCCAAATGTTTGAGTATATTATATTTATATAAATTAGATGACTTTCCACTTTGGAGAACACTGAGGAGACATAAATTCATGATATCCAAATACACTAAATGCTAGTTCAGAGTGCTAGACAGTGCAAAGAAAATAAAAATAATAGCTTCATGTTGTCATTAGGTGCCATCGAGTTGATTTTCGACTCATAGTGGCCCAATATGACAGAGTAAAACTGCCCCATAGGGTTTTCTAAGCTGTGATCTTTTTTTTTTTAATAATATTTTATTGAGTTTTGGTGAAAGCTTACACAGCAAGTTAGGTTCCCATTTGACAATTTCCACACTAATTGTTCAGTGACATCAGTTACATTTATTACTATGTGTCAATATTCTCTTTAACTGTGTTCTGTTTGTTCCATTTCTAGTACTATAGTTTCCATGCCTCCTTATCTTCTCATTTTGGTTTTGAGTAATTGTTGACCTTTTGGTCTCATACAGATGGTTTTTAAGTAGTGCACTGACCTTACAGGTAATATCCTTTATTTTGTGTGCCACTCTGCTATTTCGCTAAAAGGTGATCTCAGGGGATAGGCTTGGTTCTAGGTTTAAAGACTGTCTCCGAGCAATAGTCTCAGGGAGTGCTCTGTTCTCTACTATTCCAGTTTGTCTGGCTTTATTTATTTAAGAATTTGAGTTCTGCTCCACATTTTCTCCCATTCTATCTAGGACCACCCATTGTGACCCTGGTCAGAACAGTCAGTGGTGGTAGCCAGGCACCACTTCTGGTCTCAGAGTAGATGAGAAAGTGGTTCACGTAGACTTGTTTCTTCTCTGAGTTTTTGGTTACCTTCTTACTGTTTTGCTCCTGGTGAGTAGAGACCAGTAGTTGTATCTTAGATGGCTGCTCACAAGCTTTTTAAAGACCCCAGACACCAATCGCTTCACTGGGATGCAAATCATTTTTGTCAAGTATATTATGACAGTTGACTGAGTTGTCCCATGAGACTATAGTCCTAAACTTTCACACCCAGAAAACCAATCTTGGAAGATGTTTGGTTATGGCTGAGGAGTATCCATATTTGTGTTTTCAATAAATATATGTGCTTGCACCCACAAACTTGCATTTACACACACATATAAATTCTTCTGGAGTCCTGGTGCATGGTGATTAAAGCAATCAGCTGTTAACCAAAAGGTCGGCAGTTCGAATCCATCAGCTGCTCCTTGGAAACCCTATGGAGCAGGTCTACTCTGTCCTAGAGGGTCACTACAGGTCGCCGTGAGCAACGGGGTTTTTTTTTTTTTTTTTCCATAGTAGTTATACCATTTTACAGTCCCACCAGTAATGGGTAAGGGTTCCAACCTCCTCCCATTCTAGCCAACATTTGTTGTTATCTGTATTTTTTATCAGTGTCATTTTAGCCAGGGTAAGATGGTATCTCATTGTAGTTTCGATCTGCAGCTCTCTAATGGCTAATGATTGTGAATATCTTCTCTTATGTTTGTTGGCTGCTTGGGTATTTTCCTTGGTAAAGGTTCTGTTTGTGTCTTTTGCCCATTTTGTGATTGGGTTGTCTTTTTGTTGGTGAGTGGTTGTAGTTTTCTATAGATTTTAGAGATTAGACCCTTATCAGAAAGCCATTTCCCGAGATTTTTTTCTAAGTCTGTAGGTTGTCTATTTACTCTTTTCTTTTAATAGTCTTTTGATGAGCAAAAGTTTTTAATTTTTGTGAGGTCCTATTTATCTATTTTGTCTTCTTCTATTCCTGCTTTTGTTGTTATGTTTGTTATCCTATTTTTATAAAAGATTAGGTCACATAATTTTCTCCCTGTGTTTTCTTCCAAAAATTTTATGGTTTTAGGTTTAACATTTAGGCGTTTGATTCACTGTAGGTTAGTTTTTGTGTATGGTGTGAGGTATGGGTCCTGTTTCATTTTTCTGCAGGTGGATATCCAGTTTTGTCAGCACAATTTATTAAAGAGACTGTTTCTGTCCCACTGAGTAGACTTTGACCGCTTGTCAAAAGTCAATTGTCCATAGATGGCTGTGTTTAATTCTGAGTTCTCAATACTATTTCACTGGTCTATGTGTCTATTGTTGAACCAACACCAGGCTGTTTTGATTACAGTGGCTGTATAGTATGTTTTGATATCACAGGGAGTGTGAGGCCTCCTGTTTTGATCTGTTTCTTTAATATTGCTTTGGCTATTTTGGGTTTCTTTCCTTTGCATATAAAGTTGCTCATTAGTTTTTCCATTTCAGTACAGAATGTGGTTGGGATTTGTCTTGGGATTTCTCAGTATCTGTAGATCGTTTTAGGTAGAATTGACATTTTCACTGTATTAAGTCTTCCAATCCATGAGTGTGGGATGTCTTTTCATTTTTGTAGGTTTCTTTTAGTCTCTTGTAGTAGTGTTTTATTATTTTAATTGTATGTCTTTTATGTCCCTGGTTAGGTTAATTTCTAGGTATTTTATCGACCTGAGGGCTACTGTAAATGGTATTGTTTTCTTGATTTCTTGTCAGAGGACTCCTTGTTAGTGTAAAGAAACCCACCTGGCTTTTCTATACTGATCTTGTACCTTACAATGTTACTGAATACTTCTATTAGTTCCATCAGCTTACTTGTGGAATCTTTAGAGTCTTCTATGTATAAGATCTTATCATCTGCAAATAGAGATAGTTTTACTTCTTCCTTTCCAATTTAGATACTTTTATTTCTCTTTCTTGTCTCGTTGGTCTGGCTAGGACTTGCAGTACAATGCTGAATAAGAGTGGTGATGATGGGCATTCTTGTCTCATTATCATTCTCAAAGGGAAGGCTCTCAGCCTTTCTCCATTGAGTATAATGTTGGCTATTGGTTTTGATATATGCCCGCAATTATGTTGAGAAATTTCTCTTCTATTCCTGTTTTGCTGAGAGTTTTTACCAGGAAAGAGTGTTAAATTTTATCAAATGCCTTTTCTGCATCAATTGATATTATCATATGGTTCTTTTCCTTTGTTTTATTCATATGGTAGATTATATTGATTGATCTTCTAATGCTGAACCACTCTTTGTAATCCTGGTATGAATCCCATTTGATCATGGTGTATAATTTTTTTTTTTTAATATGTTGCTGAAGTCTGTTGGCTAGAATTTTGTTAAAATTTTTTGCATCTATGTTCATACGGATATTCATCTGTAACTTTCTTTTTTTGTGGTGTCTTTGCCTGACTTAAGTATCAGGGTTATGCTGGCTTCATGGAAAGAATTTGGAAGTGTTCCTTCCTCTTCTCTTTTTCAAGAGATTGAGTAGGATTGGTGTCAAGTCTTCTCTGAATGTGTGGTAGAATTCTCCAGTGTAGCCATCTGGTCTTAGGCTTTTTTGGGGGGCAGTTTTTTTTTTTAATGATATCTTCAATTTCTTCTTTTACAATGGATCTGTTTAAATTTTCTACCTCTGTGTTAGTTTGGGTAGGTACCGTGTCTCTAGAATTTGTCCAATTCATCTAGGTTTTCAAATTTGTTGGAGTATAATTTTTCATAGTAATCTGTTATAATCTTCTTTATCTCTTTTGGATCAGTTGTAAGGTCACTAATGTCATTTCTTAATTTGATTATTTGTCTTTTTTTTTTTTTTCTTTTGTCACTCTAGCCAGTGGTTCATCTATTTTACTGATCCTTTCAAAAAGCCAACTTCTGGTTTTGTTGATTCTTCTGTTTTTTTTTTTTATTTTTCTTATTTCTACCCTGATCTTTATTATTTCCTTTTTTCTGGTAACTTTTTGTTTCTTTTGCTCTTCCTTTTCTATTTGTTCAAGTTGTCAGTTTAAGCTAATGATTTTGGATCTTTCTTATTTTTTAATATAGGCATTTATTTGCTATGAATTTCCCTCTGAGTACTGCTTTTGCTGTGTCCCAAAGGTTTTGATATGTTATGTTTTCATTTTCATTTGATTCTAGGAATTTTTTAATTTCACTTTTGATTTTAGTAGTTTTTAGTGGTGTATTATTTAATTTCCATGTATTTTTTTCCTTATTTTTCCCAATGTTGATTTTTAGCTTCATACCGTTATGATCAGAGAAGATGCTTTGTATGATTTCAATCTTTTTAAATTTGTAGAGATTGTTTTGTATCCTAGAATATGGTCTATTCTTGAAAATGATCCATGTGCCCTGGAGAAGAATATGTACTGTTCTGAAGCTGGGTGGAGTGTTCTATATATGTCCATTAGGTCTAATTGGCTTATGGTTTTATTTAAGTTCTCAATGTCCTCAGTGATCTTCTTTTTAGATGTTTTGTCTATAATTGAAAGTGGTGTTTTGAAGTCACCTGCTGTTATTGTGGAGTTGTCTATTTCTCCTTTCATATTGGTAAGTATTTGTTTCATGTATTTTGGAACATTGCTGTTAGGTGCATATATAATTGTTATATCTTCTTGCAGATCAACCTTTTTATTACTATGCAATGTCCATCTTTATCTCTTGTAATATATTTTGATTTAAAGTCTAATTTATCTGATATCAGTATCGCCATCCCAGCTCTTTTTTGTTTACTGGTTGCATGGAATATTTTTCTCCATTCTATTATTTTCAGTCTCTTTGTTTTTTTTTATTTCTAAGGTCTGTTTTTTGTAGACAGCAAAAGGATGGATCATGTTTTTTAATCCATTCTGCCACTCTCTGCCTTTTCCATGAGGCATTTAGACCATTTACCTTTAAGGTTATTAATGAAAATGAAGTATCTACCTCACTCATTTTGCTATTTGTTTTCAAAGTGTTTTGTATCTTCTTTTTTATATTCTAATTTTTCTGTTTTTGTTTGTATTTGGCTGCTTTCTTATAATGAACCTTTTTTCTTTCTTCTGAATGTTTTTTCTTGGTGATTTCTTAGTGCTTACCATATATATTACATTACACAACTTACAACTGCAAAAACGTTTAACGTAGGAACAACAGTTAACATAAAACCTTAACATAATAAATCTATTCCCGATATGCTCTTCCCTGCCCCCTTTCTGTTGGTGTGTCTCCATTAACATCAATATACGGCCTATATTCGATGTGTTTACTTTGTATTTACTTCTTACAAACTTGATGTTGTATTGTTCACGGGATTTAATCATTGAGTTTATTCCCTGAAAATATCATGTACTTGGCCCTTATGATTGCCCATATTGTTGGGTTTTTTTTTTTTTTTGGAGATCTCTCTCTTTCATATTTTTTTAATTAATTTTTTTCCAGTGTATAGATACAAGTATTCATTTAATGCTCTTGCCTTTACTTTTGGAGTACTCCATTGAGCAATACTTGCAAAACTGGTCAGCAGTGGCAAACTCCCAGAGCTTCTGTTTGTTTGGGAATGTCTTGATTTCTCCCTCATTTTTGAATGACAACTTTGCTGGGTAAATAATTCTTGGTTGGCAATTGTTTTCCTTCATTATTTTATATATGCTGTTCCATTGTCTTCTGGCCTCTAGAGTTTCTGGGGAGAAATCCACACTGCTTCTTATGAAAGATCCTTGGTGTGTTATATTGCATTTTTCTCTTGCTGCTTTCAGAGTTCTCTCCTTGTCTTTGGTTTTCATGGATTTTATTAGGATATGGCACGGAGTTGGTTTTGTGTGTGTGTGTTTCTTCTAATTGGAGCTTGTATAGCTTCCTGTATTTACAGGCTTGGTTCTCTATTCAGATTTGGGAAAATTCTCTGATTATCTCCTGGAAAATTGTTTCTGTGCCTTTATGGTTGTCATGGTGCTCCGGGATTCCAATAATTCTAACGTTAGATTTCTTAACTGAATCCCAGATTTCCGTTTGGGTTTGTTCACTTTTCTTTGTTCTTTTGTCTTGTTTCTCTTGAGACTTAACAAGTTCCATTATTTTGTCTTTTAGTTTACTTAGTCTATCTTCTGTCTGTTCAACTCTATTGTTAATGAACTCCATTTATTTTCTGCATACTTTTTGCTTTCTTTAAACATATTTAGCACCATAGTCTGAAAGTTTTCAATTCATTCCATTAGTAGTCTGGCCTCCATAAGAGAAATTTCCTTTTCTTGATGTTATGCTTTTGATTAATCCTTCTCTTGTGATTTTGTGTGTTTTACTATTTTTTTTTGTTGAACTTGGGCTATTTTGTTATCTTTCTTTTTTCTCCTTTAACTTTTGTATTCTGGTTTTTGTGGGAAAATTTTCTGATTGGTCACCTTGGTGGTGCAGTGGCCCAGCATCTGGCTGCCAACTGAAGGGCCTGGGGCTGCACTCACCAGCTGCTCCCCAGGAAAAAGATGTGGCAGCCTGCCTCCACAAAGACTCACAGCCCTGAAAACCCACAGGGCAGTTGCAGTTCATTCCACAGGATCTCCATGAGTCAGAATCAACCCAGTGGCAGTAGGCCTAGTATCGTCTCCTGAAAACCACTAAAGGGCACTCTTATCCTTAGGTTTTTTTCAGTGGCAATTCAGGAGTTCTGGATGCTTGAGTTCTGGCATTCAATACATGGGGTCAGGGGAGGGTTGAGCTGGTCACAGATGCTGATGTAAGTGGTGGAGCTCGGCTTTCTGGTGGCAAAGGTGGGGGGTTCTCTATGTCTTTTCCTCATGGGCACCCCTGCACTGGCTCTCCCACAGTGTCCTGCTGTGGGCTGGGAGCCAGCTGTTGCCCTGTGTTGTTCGTCTGTCTGAAGTATTTCTCTCTCCCTGCTGCTCTTGCAGCTACTCTCGGTCCTAGTGCCCATCCATCTTGGGTCCCAGTGAGATTCAACAGCACTCTCTTGCAGCATCATGGTCTCCCTTATCCCCCTGTACCACCTTAAAAAATCAGTCTACAGCTTCCTCAGATTAGTTCCTTTTCTGTGTTCCCTATTTTTTGGTGATGCCTACCCACATCCCAAAATGTCTGTGATGAGTAAGTGTTCCAGATGTTAGAGGGTAGGTTCTCCCAGCTCTGTGCTGTCCCCACTCCTCCTCTCCCCTACTTCTGGACTCACCCCAACTCTTCAACACCTCAGCTGCCTTCCGGAGTTCTGAGATCTCAGTCTATGCTTGTTTTTATCTGATGTTCAGTGAGTTAGTTGCTAGAAAAATAAATGGGAACATCCACTCACTTTTCCATCTTACTCCACCCTCAACTAGGCTGTAATCTTTATGGAGCAGATCACCAGGTCTCTTCTCCTGCAGAGCGGTTGTTCTTGTCAGCAGAAGTGCTTAACAGTTGTGCCACCAGGGCCCCTTCATGCTATAGTCTAAATCTTTGCTACGCTGAGTGTAGCCATTAGACCATCAGCATGACTTGGGATCTCGTTAGAAATGCGGAATCTCAGGCGCACCCCATATTTACTGAATAAAAAGATGCTTTAATAAGATCTACAGATGATTCATATGCACATTAAAGACTGAGAATCTCTGTGCGACATCACAAAATACTAACATAGCACCTTTACAGTTATAGCTAATAACACATATGGCACATAACCCAAAAAGAGACACTTCCTAGTACTATACCTCTTTGTTGCTCCCACCAGACAAGAATAATTACTACTTTATTAAATTGTGCTTTTTTTCCCAAGTTTCTATTGATACATCTAAAAGCTTGTTAAACTAGGTGCTATATGCATAGTGAAAATACTTGCTATTCCTGGCTTCCTCACAAGAAATGCAAAGCTTGTAAAATCCCAATACATTTTTGTTTGCTAATGGCTATATTCAAATGATAGCAGCAGCTAACATTCACTGGGGCTCTCCATACACCAGACTGTACTTTGTAAATTATATACATTGCCTAATTTTATCCTCTCCACAACCCAAAGCTATGGGTACTAACAGCACCTTCATTTTACAGAAGGGGAAATTAAATCACAGAAATTAAATAATCTGCCTGAGAAAGGACCATTAGCATGAAGTGAAAGTGGTATTTAAATCCACCTAACGTTCACTTTTTTATTAAGATATTAGCCCTGGCAAATAATGCCTAGAATAACGCATAAATATTTTTTCATCCTAGCATTAGTCTTCAGCCAAGACAAGTTTTCTTTGTTTTAGAAAAACTTTTGTCTAATAATTACATGTCTGCTGCATCTGTAACAGCCTAAAAAAGAAAAAAGTAATGAGGAAAATATTAAAGGAGCTAAGATAATTTCTATCTTCAATGCTAAATATTCACCTTAAATGAGATTTGAAGTCCTCCTAGATGATCAAAATTAATGATACCCTTTGACTTAGTAATTTTACTTGGAAGAATCCACCTTAAAATGAAAATCAGAAATAATTCTAAAACAAAGCAGAAATAAGATTTATTCCTCATAGAGTTATTTTATGTCTCTTCAAATTTAACTAATAAGAAATCTAACAGTATTACTAAGTCGATTATGGTATATACATACATGAAAATGTTATGTTATCATTAAACTTATATTTGCAAAGACTTTACTATGACATGAGAACACGTTCATTAAATGAAAAAAGTTGGGTACACACCTTGTGTGTGTGTCTGTGTGTGTGTGTAAATATTATAGAAGAAAATACATCATATTACCATTCATAGGTAATTACCTATGAATGTGTGTATTATTTTTATATTTTCCTTTCTTCTTTATTTTAGGGTATTGCCAAAAATAAATATGTATTATTTTACACATCATGTTATAAATTCTCAAAAAAAAATGTTCTGCATTCATTAGCTCCTAAGAGCAAGTTTGATTATTTTATTAAAATTTCACAAAAAGCATTTAAATTTCAAAATTTTTGCACCCTGCAGAGCAGGAACTTTTGCTCATTCAACACTTTCCTAAATAATCACATGGCAATTAAAAAGTCTCTTTTGAATATAGCCAGTAAGTGCTTATTTGAAGATCCTTGTCTTGTGCATTTGTTAATTGTGTACTATTATTTGGTTTGTGCATAAAGCAGATATTTGAATTGATGAATATTACAAATATAGAGAGACAATCAGCTAGAGTAAAATAAAAGTACATGTAGATTTCAGCTGATGTCACTGGACAGTCTCATTGGGTCCAGCTGAAGAATAGTTGCAGATTGAATGCACTGTTACAGTTTTCTCATTTTAAAACAAATACCACTGCCACTTTAAAGCGCCTTTATTTCTTCCCCTAAACTCTATTGGAGCTCACAAATTGTTCAAAAACAAATTTGCCTTTGAAATTCTTGGTTTCTAATGCGGGTTTTTTTTTTTTTTTTTTGTCATCCACAAAGCACCAACTCGCCCTCATATTTATGTCCATTTCTCTATAAATGGAACTACCAGTAACTTCAAAATTATTTCCAAAAGCACGCACATAGTTCCCAGGTACATTATTTTTTTTTCCCTAAAGATCTGATGGTAAACATGAGGGAGGTGAAAAAAAATCACTAACCAACAAATTAAGTTTTGTTATCTAGGTATTTTCACCACAGAACTATGTTCCAGAACTCTATGTTAGCAAAACGTACACAGGCAGCCAAATCCTTGCATTTCAAATTTAGGCACAAAAGAATGTCCAAAGCAATGGATGACATTTCATCATATGATTCCCAGTAATTAATTTGTTAGGAGCCCCCATAAATAAAATAAATGCTGAGTGATACACTGACTTCTCTTGTCAAAAGCATCTCCCTCTCACTCCTGCCTCTCTGGCTCCTGACATTATATCTTGGTTATTGGATGACAGTTCAGTGCCTTGAGTGTTGCTCTCGCTGTAGGGTTAGCAGGATAATTGACAAACCACAGGGATCGGATTCCTGGATTAGGATGACCGGACTGTCAAAACAACCATGACAAACTCTCACATCAACTTCGACTGCAAATCAAGGCTGTGAGGAAAGAATCCACCTCAGCAGGGCCAGACGGAAAGCCTTTATTTTAAAATACTTCCGACTGTAAAGAACACTTCAGCAAGGAGCAGGAACTATATAATATAATTCTCTATATAATTCACAAAAAAATATTTCACCATGGACACAGTTAATTCAAGCATTTATTAAAAATAAACATCTCAGAGTCTTATTTCATTTAGCTAAGGTGTCTTGAATTTTGTTAAATGCCTGTAACCTTTATTAGAAAATTGACATATATTTGGAAGAACTCTGTATGTATAGATAGAATGTGTTTTATGAAATATTATCTATGTATGCATACAATCAGTGCAGAGTGTGGATTTATGCTATATGTAGAATTTTGTTTGAAAAATATCTTGTAAACTTTACATCAAATTGATGTGTATAAGTAATTCATATTAATCAGCAGCATGCTAGAAGTTGTGATTATCAACTAGCGGACTCTACACATTTCCATCTTAAGGAACATAGTTTAAAAGTGTTTCAAAAACTCTAACTAAATTTGCCACTTTAAACATTTTCTCTAGACTTTCAGATTCCTATCGTAGATCTTTGAAATGACAGCTCAAGTGACATCTACTTATAATGCAGGCATATTCTCTGTATGAAAACATAGATTGTAAAACCGTTAAGGGGAAATTAAAATGCAAATACAAAAAAGGGTTATTTACTTAGTTCTGTGCCAGCTAACACATGGGATATGGACACCTAGGATTAGAAAGATCCAATTATTTTTAAAATATAAAACTTAAAGAATTTATTCATGTACCACTTGGGTCTTGGAATATGATCAAAATAGTTTTGGAATAGTTAATCAGTATTTTTCTATCAGAGTCAAATTTTTCAAAACATTAAAAAGAAAGAGCAAGAAGCATGAGTGAATATTATTTACTGACAAGACACAGCAGCTTAACAAACACTGAAATGTTTAAAAACAAGGATTGGAATAAGATGGCATTAAACTATCAATTTTTATGTTGGAAAACCTACATTTTGGGAAAGTTGCATTAACATTTGTGAATAAGAAAAAAACACAAAATTTTGTTAGTCTCAACAAAGTCAGTCTTCTTTTTCTAGTACTCAGAGTCAAATATCATTCTAGAACAAACTGTAAAAATCCTATTTGTTTTATGCATATTTTGTTTGTTTTTTAAAAAAAGAACTTGAATCTAAAGTTGGATGGAATAAGGCAAGTAGAATGTCCTGAAGTATACAGGAAATTTTCAGAAAATTATTAACTATGTGTTGATAAATGTCAGTCTTTTTTAAAATCCACAAGCAATCAGGAGCATTGTTTCATATGGCACAGCAACGCAAAGACGCTATGTCTCAAAGTGATCTGGTCTAGTGTTAGTTAAAAGAAAAAATGTGGAATGTATGTTAATTTAATCTTGAAGACATCACCACGAATTAGGCAGGGCAGGTACTGATGCTGCTGCTTTGAGGTAAGGAAATCGAGAGGTTGAATGACATCTCTACGTCACAGAGTCAGAACTTGAACCTGAGCCAGTTGGAGTAATAATCTTAGCTCATTTTCCCAGAACATCCCCACAAATGGAAGGGGAAGAAAAGTTCTTTCATATTTCCATTTTTTACATGCAGTCATAGCTTCTGTTCCATATATGCACCATAGCAGGACATTTACAGTAAATTATGAGAGGGACAAACCCTCTCCCTTCCATGCTGAGGAGGCATAAAACAGATTAGTTGGAGGCAATAATAGTAAATTGGATGAATAATCCAACAATTACTTTTGGCTCTGATCTTTTTAATGCAGACTGCAGCCTCCCATTTTACAGATAAGTGATCCAAGCTTCAAACGTGTTCAAGGTTATCCCAAGGTGACATAGTTATAATGGAAAAAAGCCATGAGGAGTCAGTCTTCTTTCGATTAAACCAGCCAGCTTGTCCATGAAATCCACAATATTCCCCACCATTATCACATTATCCCACTGATGTCTATATTAGGGTTTGAAATGTTTTATGATATTAAACCAGTAGAGATCCTAATCCAACGTTAATTAAAGTACTCTTCATCCTAATCCAGGGCTATACTTTAACTGTTCAAGAACAACTAAGCAGTTATTCAGCTTTTTGCATTCTTCAGTACTGACTAATGCTTAGATTTTATGTTTGTGTTAATCATAACAAGTATATGGTAAGTGCTTAACAAGGGTTATT
Organism: Trichechus manatus latirostris; assembly: GCF_000243295.1. NCBI lineage: Eukaryota > Metazoa > Chordata > Mammalia > Sirenia > Trichechidae > Trichechus > Trichechus manatus. The sequence goes on from NW_004444151.1 coordinate 901,979, forward strand.
TTCCATTATTTCCTTTTCTGGGTTACATGGCTGAGAAATTTTCTAGTACACTATGAAAATCTTAATCTTTTAATTTTCTAATTTAATAAACATTAGCTACCAAAGAATATATCAAATTGAAGTCAAAATATAACCAGGTATAAAATCCATGAACATGTGTCTATTTTATTCTCTGGTTGGCAAACAGTAGATTTCATCAGAAAGGGGGGTTTGACGTTTTCATAGTCAATGAAAATTATTGTCTACCCTGACTGAAATAGCCTTTCCAATGAAGATTAGTTAAAAAAAAAAAGTACAAAACTAGTACTTCAAGTTAATAAATCATGAATAAGTTACTAACGAAGAAAATAAAGATGCCTGAATGACTTGGACAACAAAAAAAGAAATTTTTTTTCTTTTTACTGAAAAAAAAAACCAAACTTTTCACCCACATATACTGTCCTGATCTCAACCAAAACACTTTCAGAAGGAGAAACTATTGGGGAGAGGAAGACACCCAGTGCAGGAAATAGTAAAGCGGCAGAGGTACTAAAACGTCAATAAAGTAAAACTGGAAAATAATTACAAACAAGATTTAAATCTAGAATATGACCCCAAAGAACTGGCTCAATCCCTTCATTTAAAACTGAAGTAATAAACCCAAAACTGTTTTAAAAAATAATGATTTTTATACAATCAGAGTTTTGTAACAACTGATAGGGCACTAGTAGGATCCAGGCGTCTGGATTTACTCTCAGTGCATCCCAGAGAAGAATGGAATGTTGAAATGAACAAGTACAACTCCAGTGTGGTAGAAAATACAGGCCTTCGAACAAAGTATTGTGAGAATAACCCACAGCATGTCCTCTCTACTTCTTCATTCCTACTCCCAGTTCCTTTCACTTCCTCCAGTGAAGTGCTGTGAAGTATAAGGAAATGGTAGGAAGAGGAGGGTAGGAGGGTGGGAGTTGATAAGGATGGAATCTGAACACCACGGAGGCGTTTAGGATCATTGGCTTCATGTATTCCTGTGGTTGTTGTTAGGTGCTATGGAGTCAGTTTTGACTCCTAGTGACACCATGTGATATAACAGAACTGCCCCATAGGGTTTTCTAGGCTCTAATCTTTACAGGACGAAGGCTAATGGCACAGTTAAGTACTCAGCTGCTAACCCAAAGGTCAGTGGTTCGAATCCACCAGGCACTCTTCCAGAGAAAGATGTGACAATCTGCTTCTATAAAGATTACAGTCTTGGAAACCCTATGGGGCAGTTCTACTCTGTCCTATAGGGTTGCTATGAGTTGGAATCCACTCAGGCAGTTCTACTCCGTCCTGTAGGATCACTACGAGTTGGAATCCACTCAATGGCATCGTGTTAATCTTTACAGGAGCAGATTGCCAGGTCTTTCTCCTGAGAAGCTGTAGGGTGATTTCAAACCACCAACCTCTCTTTCTGTTAGCAGCCAAGTGCTTAGCTGCTGCACTACCAGGGCTCCTCATGTATTCCTAGCCAGAATATATACATATATACACTGTAAAGTTATATACTGTTTATACACAAGTATGTATGTAAATATATATAAATATAAATATATATTATACACACACACATACATACACATCCCTTTAGTTAGAGAAAATATTTCCCTCAAATATTACTATTATCACTTACGGGTATATGTTCCCTTGGGTGGAAAATGAATATTATGTTACCAAAGCAGGTATACCTACAACGTATTTAGAAATTTCTCAAGTTGATATTTTTGTGTGTATTTTCAAAAGAGTCCTGGGCAAAAAATTCAAATGAGCTTTAACTTTTACAGACTGGGAGCCAATACAGAGTCAGAAAGTTAGCTCTAAAATGCCTGAGGGGGCAAACAGTTGTTTAATGAGGACAAATGGAATAAAATTAAAATGCAGCCTAATAATATAACTTCTAAATGTAATGTTAGCTCAGTCATGTGGCTCAAATAATATTTTTGCTCAAAGGTACATAAATATGATCTTAGCAAAATAAGAAGAAAAAAGTAAAAAAAAAATCCCTAACCATCACATTACACAAAATGAGGAGGTTAGAAAAATATAAACGAAGTTATTATAATTAAATTTTTACTGTGATTTCTCTCCCTCCCCAACATCACCGCCACCCTCACCCCCCCACCTTCACCACATAAAAGTTTCTCATACAAAACCATTATTTTCAAGATCCAGAAGGGATCTGGGTATAAACCTCAGACTGAAAAATATAACTCTCATTTGTGAAGAGAGCTTCAACACGGTAGTTTTTTTAATGGTTCATTAGCTTCAAGGCTGATTAAAATTCCAGAGACAAAGTCTCTACAACTATTATTTGATTTTAATTAATTGAGATATGCACAAGCTAGACCCTAGCAGTCTTTAAATGTCACTGAGTTTCCCAAAAGGCCAAGAGTATCTCACCATCTTCTAGTTCAGTCCAAACTGGCCTCCGGGAAACTGAGACGAAGGCCAGAAAAATTGAAGAATTTAAGAAACTCTAGGCACTAAGTGTCTTTTTTGCTCATATTACCTTGCTGTTGTTAGTTGCCATCAAATGAACTCCGACTTATGACAACGTATGTATAACAGAACAAAAATTGCCTCGTCCTATGCCATCTTCATGATTATTGGTATGCTCGGCTATTGCCAGAGCTATTGTGTAGTATCTTTCAGCCTAGGAGGCTCATCTTACAGTATATTGGTCAATATTCTGTTGTGATTCAAAGAGTTTTCATTGGCTAATTTTCAGAAGTAGATCACCAAGATTTCTTCCTAGTCTGTTTTAGTCTGGGAGCTCTGCTGAAACCTGCCCACCATGGGTGACCCTGCTGGTTTTTAAAATACCAGTGGTATAGCTTCTAGCATCACAGAAACATGCAAGCCACCACAGGACAACAAACTGACCAATGGGTGGGGGTCATATTGCCTACTGACATCTAAAGAAACATATGCAAATAGTTTCATAAAATAGCCATTACAATGTGGAGCATTTAGTCTGCTGGCTAAACCAAATCTCTTATACCATAGTCAGTTGATGAGACCACATAGAAAGGAAAGTCTGTGCCTTCCTTTAACCCTTAGCATACGCATTTGCAAGGGTCTTTGAACCCACACTTAGGGGAATTTATGAGACCAGGAATAACAACAGTACTGATTGTGACTCACATCCATGCCATGGCCCAGGGATGGTGCTGCTACCTTCCTGCTTGGCAGTGCAGAGTCCTGGGATTGTGTCCAGTCCTCCCTCCTGGATCTACCATGTATACCTTCTTCTCCAAACACCCCCTGCCTGTTAATGTCAAAGCTATTTATTTTCTGAACACACAAGATGGCTCATATATTACCCACTTCTCTGAGATGTAGGTTTCAACTCTTCATTGAACAGTTTCCTAATTTGTCATTCAAAACCCCAAGTGTCCACCAATCTGACCTATGTAGTGATTATGATCTCTCCTGACCAGGTCTACCTTAGAGCTGCCTTCACCTTGGCACTAACCAATGCAGTGACTTATACATCAAGAGAGAAATGACTGTTGATAAAACAACATGAGTTTTGATTTTTTTTTTTTTAACTCCCCATTCACTCCTCCCCCAGCCTCTGGTAACCACTAATCTTCTTTTGTCTCATTGAATTTGCCTATTCTAGATATTTCATGCACATGAGATCATACAACATTTGTCCTTTTGTACCTATTTCATTTAGCATTGTTTTCAAGTTTCATTCATCTGATGGCATATTCAGAACTTCATTTCTCTTTATAGATGAATAATACTCTGTTGTATGGATATACCACGTTTTGTTTATCCATTCATCTGTTGTTGGGTACTTGGGTTGTCCACCTTTTGGCTATTGTGAATAATGATGCAATGAATGTTGGTGTACAAATTTCAGTTCCTGTTTTTAATTCTTTTGGGTATATACCTAGGAGTGGAATTGCTGGGTCGTATGGTAATTCTATGCTTAAACTTTTCAGGAACTGCTAAACTGTTTTCCAGTGGTTGCACCATTTAATATTTCCACCAGCAATGTACAAGTGTTCCAATTACTTCACATTCTCACCAACACTTGTTATTTTCCATTTTTTAATAATAGTCATCCTAGTGGGTGTGAAGTAGTAGCTCATTGTGGTTTTGATTTGAACTTCCCTAATGACCAATGAAAACAACATGAGTTTTGATGCTTCTTTTACAAAAATTTTAAATGCAGATATATTTCACGTGACAGTAATGAGCTGAAAGATATTAACTAGCAGTGCAAGAGACTAAAAGCCCCAGACATATTCTTTTTTCTCTTTATGGTAGATATTCCTTAAAACATCCCTTGATCTCACAAAGTCTAAGACCCTGGAGGAGGTGAGCAAGAGCCTGAATCTTAAAAAATAAATATACCAGTTTGAATTACTGCACTACTAAGCAAGGGACAGAGTGGGCAAATCCCACCTTTAATGCTAACTGCATAGTAAGGATCAGCATAAATCCAATTCCTACCTGGAAACGGATCTAGTCCTCACCTTCCCACGTCTCCTTCCCCATCTCCATCTGCCCAAGTGACACACTCTCCCTCTGATCCCCAGTCATCCAAAGCTGGGTCAGAGTTCACAAATCAGAAGGACTCAGTCCTTCAGGCTGCCAAATAGGCGTACAACAGCCCCTGCTGGCTCTCATTGCTCCTGTGGGTTGTTAATTCCTTGAAAAGGCTCACAGCTTTCACGGAGAGTATCTGTACTTATGTTGTTGTTGTTTGCCATCACGTCGACTCTGACTCACAGCAAACTTACAGGACAAGATAGAAGGGTCTCATAGGGTTTCCCAGGCTAAAATCTTTATGGGAGCAGATCATCAGGGCTTTTCTCCCAAGGAGTGCATGATGGGTTTGAATGCTGACCTTTTGGGTAGCAGCCAAATGTTTACCCATTGTGCACCAGAGTTCCTCATCTATACTTCCAGCTACCCATTTATTATAACCAGAAAGGATACAAATGAAGCAATGTACAGGCAGGGTCTGGGAAGGGTCCCAATGCTAGGCTTTCATTGTTCCCAGGGACACACCACCCTTCCAAGAGTAGATACTCTCTCGAATCCAGGAAGCTTCAACTATTTTCAAGTTCATGATATTTAATCGGCTTAGTCATGATTGGGACCTCATTGCATTGTCATGACTGATTGAATCAATGAATATTCATGATTGGATTATGATTTCCCTCCCTTCCTGAGGTTAGCTAACCAGGTGTGGTCTTTGTGGCCCCCATTCATTTGCATACATTTTCAAGTGTTGCCTGCGTGTTCTAAACAATAAAGGCACCTCCTCAATTGCTGGGGAATTCCAAGGGCTATCTTTCAGAAAACAATGACAAAGTCCAAATCAAGTT
>NW_004444151.1:907444-910456 GCF_000243295.1 Trichechus manatus latirostris
AAAAATATAAACAAGAATTTTCTAAGAACCTCTGCATTTATAATGTCATTTACAGCAGTGCTTTCAAGAGAAAAGGAACATATGCAGAACTGGATTTTATTAAGAGCACTCTAAGAAAGTGCATTTGAAGGGTTAATACCATTGGCAGAAAGAGCACTAAGGAAATTATTAAAATTTCTAAAATAGGGCAATAAATTCTAGCAAAAACATAGACAGAAGGAAGAGGTAGATACCAGAATTGTTAGAGGAAAAGGATTATCAGATGACTTCAAAACATCAGACATACAGTAGAAAATTCAAATACAGGCATGAATAGTGAAAAATTGGGCAACAGAATTAAATATATTTATTCTTTTAAAAGAGAAATTAAATAAATTGAGCATTTGAATCAAAAAAATTGTTTAAAAGCAGTAAAAAGAGAAAAATTAAGCAAAGATTAGAAACTAATGAAAACTGTAAGTAAAGATAGAGGATGCACATAATCAAAAGTTAGTCCCTTAAAAAAATAGAGAAATCTCTAGCAAAACAAATAAAAGGGAGAATATTTATACAAGAGAATATTATACAGCAATAAGGATGAATGAACTTAGACATCATGTGTTAACGTGCATAGATCTCACAATATAATTTTAAGCCAAAAAAAAATCAAGTTACAAAAATCACACATCGATAATTACATATACATATATACATATAGTAATTAATTAAAATTAGGCAAAACTAAACTAGAGAAAGAGAGGTGATGGGATCAGGGAAGATACATAAGAGATTTTAATACATCTGCAATATTTTTTTCTTTAAAAAGGGATATCCACTTTGGGAAGTTGGAGAAGATGTGCTTTTTCCTGTTTCTCCTGTAAGTACAACTAAAAATCCTGAACATTATATATGAAACAAGCATAAGATTCAGAAAGAAAGCAGCTCAGCTGGGAACTTCAGGAGACAAAAAAAGACAAGGTGGTGAGTTCTCCGTTTTCTTTTTTGCCTCAATACCCAGACTTGGAGCTAAAGATGCTGGCAACTTAGAAATGCCAAAGGACACAGACAAAGCCCTAACAAAAGCCTACTCTCTCTATCCAAAGGACCAGCCTAGCAAGACAGAAAACTTTCAGACATTAACTGCTCTACTGCATCTAAACACCAGAGAAAAAACTATTTCCATCCCCACCCATGCCAGCAAAGGTCAAGTGGAGAAACTAGACTTCCCCCAAGGCTATAATGAGATGTACTAATGCCCCCTCTCGCACCTCCACCCTCAGCAGGGAGGTGGCAGAGAAGATTAGAGGGAGCCAGAATTTTCATCTTCCCTGAGCAGTAATAAGGTTTTCCTTTCTGTTTTGCAGTTTCAGTAGGGAACACTCCACTCAACAGCAACAGAACACACTTTCCTTTCAAATGCCCACAACCATGTATCAGGATAGACCAAATCCTGAGCCATAAAACAAACCTTAACAGATTTGTAATAAGTGAAATCATACAGAAAGTGTTCCCTAACTATAGTAGAATTAATCTAGAAATCAGTAAAAAAAAAAAAAAAAAAGACAACAGGAAAAATTCCAAACAATTGGATATGAACAACATGCTTCTAAATAATCTATGGATCAAAGAGAAAACATAACAGGAAATCAAAAAATAAACTGAATAAACATGAAAATACAACATATCAAAATGTGTGGGATACAGCCAAAGCAGCACTGACAGGGAAATTTATAGCACTGAATGCTTACATTAGAAAAGAGGAAAAGTTTCAAATACATCATCTAAGCTCACATCACAAAATGCAAACCATTAAGAGCAAAATAAACTCAGAGCAAGTAGAGAGACGGATGAATTGCATTACATCATGTTACCTGGTTTCCTTTGTGTAACACCATTTCTTTATCCTTAAATAATGCTCTATCCAAGAATCATAATCAAAATCACAGTGAGATACCACTTCACCCCCAGTAAGTTGGTAAGATAAAAAAATGGAAAACAAACGTTGGTGAGAATGTGGAGAAATTGGAACCGTCATCCAGTGCTAGTGGGAATGCAAAATGGTACAGCCACTGTGGAAAACAGCTTGGTGATTCCGCAAAAACTTAAACATAGAACTACCACACAAAAAAATCAAACCAAACCCATTGCCGTCGAGTCGATTCCAACTCATAGCAACCCTATAGGACAGTAGAACTGCCCCCATAGGGTTTTCAAGGAGCGACTGGTGGATTTAAACTGCTGACCTTTTGGTTAGCAGCCTGAGCTCTTAACCACTGAGCCACCAGGGCTCCTAGAACTACCACCATATGATCCAGCAATTCCACTCCTAGGTATATACCCAAGAGACTTGAAATCAATGACACAAACAGACAAGTGCACATCAATTTCATTGCAGCACTATTCACAATAGCCAAAATGTGGAAATAACAGATATCAACAGATTAATGGATAATCAAAATGTGGTATATACACACAATGGACTATTATTCAGCCATAAAGAAAAATGAAGTCCTGACACATGCTACAACGCGGATGAACTTTGAAAACACTAAGCTGAATGAAGTAAGACAAACACAAAAGGACAAATACTGTATAATCTCACTTACATGAAATATCTAGAATAAGCAAATGTATAGAGACCAAAGTTTATTAGTGGTTACCAGGGATGGGAGGGAGGAGGAAATGGGGAACCATTGTTTAGGGAGCAGTTAGTTTCTGTTTATGGTGATGGAAAATTTCACAAGGGATATTGGTGATGGCTGTACAACTTGATTAATGTAATTAATGTCTCCAAATTGTACACATCAAAAATCTTGTTGGCAAATGCTGTGTGTCCTAGTCAGCTAGTACTGCTCTAACAGAAATTCAAGTGGATGGCTTTAACAAAGAGAAGTTTATTTCCTCACAGTAAGTAGGCTAAAAGTCCAAATTCAGGGGGTCAGCTCCAGGGGAAGGCTTTCTCTCTCTGTCGGCCTTCTCATCAATCTTCTCCTGGACTAGGAGCTTCTCTGCACAGGGACCCTGGGTCCAAAG
>NW_004444151.1:910556-916996 GCF_000243295.1 Trichechus manatus latirostris
CTTTACATTGGATCAGGGATGTGACCTCGGTAAGGGCGTTGTTACAATCCCACCCTAATCCTCTTTAACATAAAATTACAATCACAAAATGGAGGACAATCACACAATACTGGGAATCATGGCCCAGCCAAATTGATACACACATTTTTGGAGAGACATAATTCAATCCATGACACTGTGTTTTATATATATATATACACGTACATTTACAACAATCAATAAGAAAGGAGGGAAAAGAAGTATCTCCCTATTCTTAGATGAGCGTCCTTGAGTGGCAAAAACAGTTGCATGCTCTGCCACTAAATGAATGGTTGATGGTTCAAATCCACCCAGAAGCACTTTGGAAGAAAAGCCCAAGTCTTGGGCTGGGTTCTCTAGAGAAGCAAAACCAGTAAAGTGTATATATATAGAGAGAGAGATTTATATCAAGGAAATGTGCTCACACTGTTTTTAAAGGCTGTAACCTCCTGAGTCCGTGGGGTAGTAAAGAGGATTCTCCTGATTCATGTAGCCGCAGGAGCTGGTGAAGCCAAGATCGGCAGGCTGGAAAGCAGGGTTGTTGCAGACTTTTCCTGATTCAGGTAGCCACAGGGGCTGGCAAACCCAAGATTGGCAGGCCGGAGAGCAGGGCTACTGCAGACTGTGAAGATCTATGAATCTCAAGATCCGCTGGCAAGACCACAGGTAAGCTGTTAGCTCAATTCCCAAGAACCGTAGGTCAGACGAACAAGGCCAGCTGCAGGATCTAGAATAAGCAAAAGCCTCAGCAAGGAGAGCAGGAGGAAGCTAGGCGGCGGAAGGAGGAGAGATGAAGGCTGAGGAGAGCAGTGAGCCACCACAGGCCCCGCCTCTGCAGGTACTACAGCAGATCCCATCGTGCGGGTGATTACGTATCAAATTTCAACAGAGAAACGATCACAACATTATACAACTGCGAAAATACTGAGAATCATGGCCGAGCTAAGTAGACACACAATCTTAACCATCACAGCCTGGTAACCTACTTCCGAAAAATTAGCCATCGAAAATCTTATAGAGCACAATTCTACTCTGACACACATGGGATCGCCACAAGTCGAAATCGACTCCATGGCAACTAGGTTTTATTCTCAGATATATATATTATTGACTTATATACTAATATATAATAGTGTATCCAGTTTATTATGTATTAAATTTTATATAAAATATAAATATTTTATTTATTACACACACATATCTTTGAAATAGTTTGTTTTTTAAAGTTAGATTTATGTCATTTCTCAATGTCTTTCATGCTGTGGAATTCATGAAAATATAAATACACTTTTCATTTGTGGAGCAATCTTTTCCTTTAATTAGATAAAGATATAAAACTCACGAGTTTTTTGAACCATGGAATCCTATTTAAACATGAGATTCTTTCCCATGTTTTATATTTTCAACATGTAATCTCATTACATATTTACAGCAATCAAATCACAGAGGTTTTCTTTATACCCTTTGTATAGATGAGGAAAATTGGAGGTAAAAATAATTGTGTCATTGAGAAAATTTACTATAATTAGTTAATGACAAACTTATATACCCCAAGCCTCACTTTTATAGAATCTGTATTCAGTGTTTCCACCACCTGAATAGAGTCACTCATACTTTGCTGGTGGGAATGTAAAATGGTGCGGTCACTCTCGAAAATAAATCGGCAGTTTCATAAAGAACTAAACATTTATCTACCACGAGACTGGGAAGGTAAATATCAGAGAGTGGAGAAAGAGAGTGGTAAGATTCATGCTGGTTCTAGAGGAAGTATGGAAAAGATACAGAAGAAAACTAGGACAAGATCAGCCATGAGTACCTACAAGAGATGAAATATATGCTTTTAGGGATTGATATTAGGGATATGGAAACATCCAAGTAGGCCTGGGGAAAATCTGAGACCATGAGTGACAGTGCCCTGCTTCGCTGGGTATGGCATAGAGAAGACAGCAAACCCCACAGAGAAAGATAGGCACTGGGCATGATGTTATAGCAGGTTGTGGGTACAAATAACTGAAGAAGGTGCCTAGGTGGGTAAGCCTTGCAGAACCTTGAAACTCCAGAGTGTTGCAGAGATAATAGTCCTGAGAGGGATATGGAAGTACTAGGAGAATCCGAGTGATTTAATGAATCAAGGATCTGAATATACCACAAGCTAGCTATCAGATGCCTTGCAATCATAGGCTAGAACAGTGATCACGTGCCTCCGTGGCAAGCGTTAGAGCAATGTCTAAGAAACAAGCGACATATGTTACTCACCATTGAACACCATGTGCCAGAAATCTAGGGGCAAGACAAAACCAACCATCCCAAACTGGCAGCATCCTAGCTGAGACCGAGGAAGACAAAGGAGTTGCTTGTGGATCATGCATGTGGGGGTGTATTAGCTTCTCTTTGTACCAGACACCATTCTGGGAAGAACGGAAAAACAGAGTTCCCTTAGAAATGAAAGAAACACTGCTTAATGGGAGTGTGAACTTTGAATTGACTAAGAAGTTACCCACATGAAACTAAATATTTACCTAGAAGATACTGTCTTAAAGCCAAAGAGATTGAATTATTTTTATTTATAAAATGACTCTTCACTCCCTTCATGAGGTAAATGAAGATTCTAGAGTAAAATGAAATCAGAGAAAAATAAGATACCATTTTTTGCATAGCCAAGTTGTACTATATACATTTTGAACCTGCCTCATCATATACACAAAGTGTTTGTCATATTGACTTAATTAAAGATTTTTATTTCTGGACCACCTGGTTGCCAGTGTCCCAGAAACCAGGAAAGATTTTTCCTATATTAAAATAACTTCACTGATGCTAAACAGACCTATGTAGCTGCTCTGCCTCCAATAATTCTTCCTTTTGCCAAAAGTAAAACTGTTCTCAAAATGACAAATCAAACTAAATAAACCAACATTATTTCCAAAACAATATGTGAGATACTTTGTTAAGCCAATATATCATGAGATGACATACTGAAAATATTAAACACTTGGGGAGGAAAAAAAAAGCTACAAATATGTGTGATGCACCATTCCTTATACTATAAAGTGACAACATTTGCATTTTATTAAAGATATGTGGAGAGAATCAAAAAAGTATAAGGCTTTGCTTGATGCCCTCTGATAATGGCAAGTGCTAAATGCTTCAAGTGAGAAGGGAGTTTACAAGCTCAATTCTCTTCTTCATGCTTATTAAGATAAGCCATCTTGAATCTCTGAAATGTAAAGAGAAAAACTTAACCTAATATAAATAATCTCTTACTTCTCCCTAATTTACAGGTAATCACTCTTTAAATGAAGTTCTGGGTAGTTTCTCAATGTGTAGGTGTGAACTTGGGATACACACTAAAGCCTCAGGGGAAGTATAGGAAGACCAGAAAAAATGATACAGCTTTCCTCAGTTATGCTAGATTGTGTTCAGGTGAAGGACTTTTAACTGCAACAATAATTACTGTAACCATTTAGTATAACAAAGCCTATTTGATATGAACATCTTAAGGCAGATATATAGATATAGGATATCTCAAGATGTAAATATGATTCCCTTAAACCACAAATACTGTGTCAAAAAAATAATTCTGGTCTTTATCCATCCCTCATCTTCACATACCCCTCATTCACCAAAAACTCCCAAATTTATATACACTGCTCAGACCTTCCTTCTGAGATCTAGACCCATGCTTCCATCTTATTTCATATTTCGACTCAGATGTCTCTCAAGCATCCCAAACGTAATATGTTCAAAAACTGAATTCTTTATCTTTCCTCCAAAAATTCCTTCTCTAGTGTTTTCTGTCTCTGACCACCAACCACCCAGGTGCTCACAAATGTAACCCAGGAATCATCCTTGACACCTTTTTCTCCTTCACGCACACATACCTATTACCAAGTCATAACAATTTTGTTTTCAAAATAGATCTTCAGTCTGTCCATTTCTCTCTACCTCTACTACATCCTGGTCTAATACATCATTAATTTTCATCCGGAGTTATACTAGCTTCATAACTCATAACTCTTGCACACCTTCAATCTATTCTCCGTAACTACTAATCTTTTATCACTCCCCTTCTCAAACTCTTAAATGGATTTTCATTGACTTTAGGATGGAATCTAAGTTTTTCACCATTGCCTTTAATACCCTGCATGACCAAGGCCCTACTTACCTCTCTACCTTGTCTTGTCCCACCTTCACTTACCTCAGCTCAGTGATGCTGGCCTGCTTTAGGTCCACCCTCTGTCAAGGAGCTTTCACCTCTCAGGGCCTCTGGACAGAGACAGTCTCCCCCCATGCTTCACCTGACTAATTCTTGATCAGTCTCCAGCTTAAGCACAGCTTAAACTCCCCTCTATAAGGGGGACCATCTTTGACCCTCCATTTTAAATTAAGTTGCCCATTATACTCTCCTAACACTCTAATGTTTTTTCTTTATAGTTTAAGTTTTCCTCAGCTTCCAGTAATTTATTTGTGTGATAATTTGTCTCTTGCTCACTGTACATTCTATAAGAGTAGGGTCACTATTTTGTACACTATTTCTATTCTAGAATCTTGCACAAGAAGTTTCTCAGTGAATGATTAATGAATAAATGAATGGATTAGCAATGAATTAATGAAGTGTTTGCTACTTGAAAGATGAGTTGTGGTGGTTATTGTTGTGTGCCATCAAGTCAATTCTGACTCATAGCACCCCTACGGGACAGAGTAGAACTGCCCTAAAGGGTTTCCTAGGCTGTAAATCTTGATACATAGGTAGCAACATTAACTTCCAAGGATAAATAAACAAACAAATAAATAAACCATAAAATAAGAGCTTTCTAGTCAGGAATTTCAGACTCCAACACATATCCAGCTCCTATAAAACCTGACTGAAACCTGATCAGTGAACATTTAACAAATCAATGAATGATCAATGACACATTTACAAGATTTCCAAATATATGCATATATTAGGAGATTGTATTTTCCAGGATCAGCAAAAAAATTAGTTTACCTGTGAACCCATGTTAACATGTTGACACTAAAACTTGTTATTATGACACTGTCAAATGCCCACATGGTTTTCATTATATTTTTTAAATATATGGAGAAAATAAACTTTAAATCAACCTTTTGTGAAGTCCTTGAAGCCCCTCTGGATAAGACTCTCATAGAACAAAGGGTGAAATCCACAGTTTTCTCTAGGGAAAAAAGCTGTAATAAAGGCTTCTTCACATGAATTACAGGAAGTACTCTGCAGGATAGGAGAGTTAAAACTTTGCTGAGTATAATAAAATCTTAGGTCAGCATGTATATTTCACTCTAGTGAATACCGATATTAAAACTGTGCTAAGCAGAGTTCCGGCAAGATGGCACTCTAGGCAGAAGCACCACGCCGTCCCTCCACAGCAAAGATCCGAAAAACTAAGCCGAACAGAGAATACAACAATCCCGAAACCCTAAAACATCAAATGAAGAGATAAAGAATTCAGCCAAGCACCAAATGGAGTGAGAAAACTGACAGAGAAGGGAGAGAGAGGAGAGATTCATGCAGCGGTCCCCTACCAGCAAACGCAGCATGGATCCGCCATCTTGGATTCCTATCAGAGACCAGCAAACGGGGTACAAGAAAGCAGCCTCACGGAGCGTCCAGCAGGAGACAAAACAACCAATAATTTGTGATATACACTTTCCCACCCCCGACCCTTCGTCACCCCGACTTGGCCTCCTCTGCTTCCCGCGGCCACAATCTCTTGACTGGGAAACACTGGCTGCTTGGATTCCACACACCCGAATGGGTGGCTCTCTGAGTGCCATTTGTTGGCTGCTGGTGTTGCTTTTTTCCACTTCTTTTGATTTCTTCCTTGCCTCTCACCACCTCCCTCTCCTTTGGCTCGAGTACCTCGCTCTGTGCGCCATCTTTGCTTCTTCCTGAGGGGCTGCGGAGCTCCGTTCGAGTGTGGAGCTGCATCCCAGTTTGGGCTGCCACGCTGGTGGGATCCCAGCCTTTTGTTCGTTTGTTTGTTTGTTTTGAATTGTTTGTTTATTTTCATTTCCGTTTCTTGAGTTGGGAGCCCTCTCTGGCCAGGCGGAGCTGCATGGCAAGGAGACTCCCGGTCAGCTTCCACAGACCTGCAGAGGGAGCCCTGAGCGCATTTCTTTATTCATTGGTTTTTTTTTTTTTTTTTCTGTTTTTTTGGGGGCCTTTTGTGTTCTTTTTTATTTTTTATTTTTTATGTTTTCTTTTCCCTCTTTTTCCCTTTTTGTCTTTCTTCATTGCTCACTTTTTCATCTCTCTATATCTTCCTTCTCTTTCTGTTCCCTGAATACCTGGCATTGTATACCTCTATGCCTTCTAGCCAGGCTGTACTGCAACACCTGAGAGTGACTTACCCAGACTGCATAGCTGCACCAGTGGGATCCCTGGGAACTTTGCGGTTCTTTAACCT